>NW_024362938.1:541249-549811 GCF_014805655.1 Passer montanus | reverse complement strand
CTTGGGGGATAATGGCGGGGGGCTGCGGCCCCGCGCGGCGCTCACCGCTGCCCTCTCCTTGCAGGTTCATGGACAAGAAGCTGTCGTGTGAGTTGTGGAACTGATCCCGCCGCGATCCCCTTCGCGCCCCCAGCAGTGCCCGGGTTTGGGGACCCCCACACCCCGCTCCCCTCATGGCCCCGCTCTGGGGGCTCCTAAAACCCCCGCTCGGTTTTGGGGACCCCCCACAGCCCCTCTCGGTTTTGGGGACCCCCACACCCCTCACGCAGCCCAGGGAGTGAGGGGGTCCCGCTGCTGGTGCTCGGGCCCCTGCAGCACGCCCTGACTGATTTCAGGCCTCGCAGCTCATTAATTAAAATCCTGATTCATTCATTAAGCCATAATTCATTAATTTAACTGCAGCATGGGTTGAAAAGTCACCCTTTCCTCCTTGTCCCGCTGCGGGTTGTGGTCAGTCCTTGCCGCTCGCCCCCGCGTCCCGCTCACGCCCAGCTGCAGGTTTTTGGGTGAACGCCCCGTTCTGGGGACTGTCCCCCCCTAACCCCCGTTCCCGCAGTGAAGCTGAACGGCGGCCGGCACGTGCAGGGCATCCTGCGGGGCTTCGACCCCTTCATGAACCTCGTCATCGACGAGTGCGTGGAGATGGCGGCGGGCGGGCAGCAGAACAACATCGGCATGGTGGTGAGGGCACGGGGGCACTGGGAGCACTGGGAGCGGGGTGCTGGAGGCACTGGGAGCACTGGGGGCACTGGGATTATTGGGAATACTGGGAGCATGCTGGCGAGAGCACTGGGGGCACTGGGAGCAGGGTGGTGAGGGCACTGGGAGTACTGGGAGTCGGATGCTGAGGGCACTGGGAGCACTGGGAGCAGGGTGGGGAGGGCACTGGGATAATTTGGAATACTGGGAGCATGGTGGGGAGGGCACTGGGAGCACTGGGAGCAGGGTGGTGAGGGCACTGGGAATACTGGGGGCACTGGGATTATTGGGAATACTGGGAGCAGGGTGGTGAGGGCACTGGGGGCACTGAGAGTACTGAGAGCAGAGTGGTGAGGGCACTGGGATCATTTGGAATACTGGGAGCATGGTGGGGAGGGCACTGGGAGCAGGGTGCTGAGGGCACTGGGAGCACTGGGAGCAGGGTGGGGAGGGCACTGGGAGCACTGGGAGCGGGGTGCTGAGGGCACTGGGATCATTTGGAATACTGGGAGCATGGTGGGGAGGGCACTGGGAGCACTGGGAGCAGGGTGCTGCGGGCACTGGGAGCACTGGGAGCGGGGTGCTGAGGGCACTGCAGGCACTGGGAGCAGTGAATGAAAATCAGCCCATTTTCATTCTGGTGGTGGAATGACCCAGTTTTTTGGGGAAGCAAGCTGGGAGGAAGGGACCCTTGGATCAGAGGCAGCAGCTCCCACCTTGCCCTTGCAGGTGATCCGAGGGAACAGCATCATCATGCTGGAAGCTTTGGAACGAGTGTGAACCCCTGGAACCCCAAACCCCGACCACCGGCTCCCTTCCCTCATCCAAGATGCCACCCACGAGTGTACAATTATTTTGGTTTTGTTATTAAATCACTTTTGTAATGGTTGACCTAACTCAAGCCTTCCTGGCATCACTTTTTGGCAGCTGGGTGATAATTCTGCTCCCAACCCTGGGAAAACTCATGGGAAACTCTTAATTTCTGGAAGTGGGTGTTACATTTATACTGTTTTTGGTGGTTTTCTCTCTCAAATCATGGGCATTGTTCAATTCTTTATTTACTCCTTCATACCTGAACACAGCAATGGATATTGGTGGTTTTTCCTCTTTCCCACCCATTTTGGCAGCTCCCAGCACCCCATTCCCCCATTGCCACCCTGAGGAATTACTCTTTGGCAGGAAGAGTTGGGGCAGAGGGACGGACAGCAGGGAGTCGACATTCCAGCTGGAGGGCACTTTTGGGGTCAATGTGGCACTTCCAATGAATTCCCTAACCTCAGACAGGGATAAATCAAGGAGTTTGTGTGAGGAAAATGGCTTACTTGGGAACGCTTCCCTGCTCCTGCTCCCTCCAGAGCTGGCCAAACAGCTTCCAGGTGGCACCGGGGACGTCAAGATGAGGTATGGGGAAGGAAGGGCTGTCAGCCTAGGCTGTGGTAGAGTCACTATCCCTGCAAGTTTCCAAAAAATGCATGGGCGTGGCACTTGAGGACATCGTCAATGGTGAACGTGGTTGGGCTCATGGTTGGACTTGAAGGCCTTGATGAGCTTGAGGGTCTTGATGATCCTGAAAGTCTTGGAAGGTTTTGATGGTCTTGAAGTTCTTGATGCTCTTCCAACTTTAAGGATCCCATGAACCAATGAAACACCTCCTTGGAGGGGCGGAGCACAGAGTTCATGAATGTTAATTGCGGCATCTTGAAGGTCTTGATGATCTTGAGTGTCTTCCAACCTTAAGGATCCCATGATCCTACGAAACACCTCCTTGGAGGGGCGAAGCCGAGAGTTCATTAATGTTAATTATGGGATCTCGAAGGTCTTGACGATCTTGAAGATCTTCCAACCTTAAGGATCCCATGATCCTATGAAACACGTGCATGGAGGGACCAAGTATGGAGTTCACTAGAGTTAATTACAGCATCTTGATGTTCTTGAAGATCTTGAAGGTCATGATGATCTTAAAGACCTTCCAACCGTAAGGATTCCGCGATCCTACAGAACACCTCCTTAGAGGGGCGAGGCACAGCGTTCGTTAGTGTTAATTAAGCCCTGGGGGCGTGTCAGAGCTCCGTTTTGAGCTTCTCGTGCAGGTCCTCCTGGTCGACGCTGGCGCTGTGGCCGTGCCAGCGGTGGAAGGCGAGCAGGGCGGCGTTGCGGGCGGCGATGGCGCTCATCTCCATGGCGCTGGCGGCGCGCTCCAGCCCGTTCAGGTAGTAGAGCTGCTCGTGCAGGATGATGGGAGGGAACTTCTCGGCGGCGCTGTACTGGGGATACGCCAGCCACGGCTTCACCTTCACCGAGTCGTAGGAGGAGAAGAGCAGACTGAGCTGCTCCTTGGTGAGCTCTTCGTTGGAAAACACCTTCCAGACGGCCGACGGCAACGGCGGCTTCCCGCCCGCGCCCGTGTCCCCCACGGGGGACACCACACCCAGGCTGTTGATGAACAGTTTGGGGTTGTCCGTGGTGAAAATGGCCCCCAGGTGAAAGGCCTGGGGGTCCTGGTAGCCGAAGAAGGAGGTGTTCAAGCGCCCGTGCACCAGGGTGGTGACGGTCTGGTGGTAGGGGTTCAGGAATTCCGGGACGGGAGGGTCGAAGTTGCGGAAGGTGATGTTGGCCATCCTGCGGCCGAGCGGGGCCGCGATGACGACGATGTCGTAGGTGTCCCCTGTCAGCCCCGAGGACGTGTTGTAGGTGACCTCGTAGAGCTTCACCACGTCCCCTGTGGAGAGCAGCTCCGTTATCCCGAGCCGTGCTGGGAGGGAATCCCGACTGTCCCTGGCGTCTCAAAATGCCACATTTGGGTTTATCAATTTGTACAGCGGGGTTTTGAGCCCTGTCTTCATGGAATGGGTTGGATTGGAAGGGATCCTAAAGCCTATCCAGTTCCATGGCAGGGACACCTTCCTCTATCCCAGCTCGCTCCAAGCCCCATCCAACCTGGCCTTGGACACTTGCAGGGATGAAGGGGCAGCCACAGATCCTCTGGGAATCCCATCCCAGCCCCTCCCAGGGAGGAATTTTCATTTTGAAACCTCCAAAAGGCCGAGGTCGCTCTCCAGTGCCACCATCCCCTCCCACTGCAGGGGACTCCAGCCCCACTCACCGCCACGCTTGTGCCTGGTTTTTGGCTCGATGGACACCACTGTTCCTGGGATAACCTCGGCCTTGGAGGAGTAGATGAGGCCAGAGCACACAAGTTTGTTCCCCCCTTTGACAGACCAAAGGCCTGACTGCACCCCAGCCAGGGACACAGCACCTGCAAGGAAACCACCTCTGTCAGCAGGGAAGCACTGGGAAAACAAACTGCAGAACTGGGGGGATAAACATCCCTTTGGGACATGAGCTGGGAGCCCAGGGAGCAGGAACCCAACACCCAGCTGTTGGCTTTTGCCAGTGCTCACTCCTCACATGGGCACCAGTTGTTGGTGGACCCAGATGACTTTCCCCACTGCTGGTGGGCTGCACCAGCCCTTCATTATCCCTCAATAAAACCTCCAAACCTTTCCCCGTTGCTGGTGGGCTCCAAGACTGACACCCACGATGTGGCAAGCACCAGCCCGTTATTAATTATCCTTTACAGTAAACTTTCACATCTTTTCTCTGTAAATGGGCAGCAACACTCAACACTGACTCCTTCTCCCCTTCTCTCTTCCTTCTTGCTCCTCCTTCCTCTTCCTCACCACTGCTCAACCCACTCTTTTATATCACACATCCTTACTGGACACAAGGGCAAGGCTGTAGCTATATCATCTTATGAAAAATCCTTTGCTAGGATTTTTCCTGTCCTGAGGAGCTGAGAGCCTCAGGAAAGAAATGCAAACAATAACTATCTGCTGCTGTGGAATGCCAGAGGTGAATCTTCCATTGGTCCATGTGGATTGTTTTCAATCAGTGACCAATCACAGCCCCCTGTGCCAAGGCTGTGAGCAGTCACAGGATTTTGTTATTCATTCCTGTTCTATTCTTGTCTTTGTAGCCTTCTGATCTTCTCTCTCTGTTCTTTTGGGATAGTTTTAATGTAGTATTGTAATATAATGTATAACATAATAAATCAGCCTTCTGATGAAAATGGAGTCAAGCCTCGTGTCCTCACACAAGGGGTCTGCGCCGAGGCAGGACAAGGCTCCCACTCTCTGGTCATTAACACAGCCACAACTCATCGAGGGCAAGGCTGCCCACAGCACCCTCCCAGTTCCAACTGGGAATTCTCCCCGCACTCACCTACAAAGCCATTGACGGTGACCCCCTGGCCGTAGTTCACCCTCATGGCCGGGCACACCACCTGGTTGATGAATTTCTGGGAGAAGCCTGCCTCCTGCAGGGCCTGGTCGATGCTCTGGTTGAGCAGCCGCGCGAAGTCGTCGCCGCCCAGGGCGTGCAGCAGGCGCTCGTTGCTGCTGAAGGCGTAGTCGTGCATCTGGTACCGGTAGATCCTGTGATTGCACACAAGGAATTCTCTGCTGGTGAGCTCTGGGGGTGCGGGGAGCCCATGGGGGGGCCTTGTGGGACTGCAGGACGAGGGCTGGGGGGACAGGACAAAGAGGGCAGGTCTAGGTTCCATATTGGGGATTTTTATGAGGGTGGAGAGGCCCTGGCACAGTTTTGCCAGAGGAGCTGTGGCTGCCCCACCCCTGGAAGTGCCCGAGTCAGGCTGGATGAAACTTGGAGCCACCTGGGACAGAGGAAGGTGTTCCATGGAATGAGGTGTTGTTAAGGTCCTTTCCCACCTTCCTCCCCTCAGGACCCCAACCCACCTCATGAACTTGTCCAGGATGTCCTCCACCCACATGGACATGCGCAGGGGGTTGAGGCCATAGTGCCACAGCAGCCTGAGGAGGTTGATGAAGGACCAGCTGCTCTCCTCAAACACAAATTCCTCCCCGTTGTAAACGCCCGCCAGGCTGCCCTGGGGTGAGGCGACCGAGAGGCCTTTGGGAAATGGACAGAAAAAGGTAATTTAGGGAAAGGCAGAGCTATTCCACCTCAGTTTTAACTTCCTGAGATAACCTGGCTTCGTGCTGATAAGGGAGAGTGATTGAAGACTGGAGTGCCAAAGTGTGGAAAGGGGAATTAGCCCTTGATCACGGGCCAGGGAGTGATTGGAGGTGATTTTTGGACCTTTATGGTGCCATAAGTGGGTCACCTGTGGGGAGGGGTGAAACCATTCCCATACTCCCCTTTGGCTGGGGTACCACAGGGGGCACGGGGGGCTGTTTGGGAAGGAAAGTGTGTGAGGGAGGGACACTGGAGAAAGGTGGTCACTAGGGAACTACAGGGGGGGAATATTGGGGAAGGATATGGGGGGCTACTGGGGATGGACAAGGGGCTACCAAGAGGATGTCCCCCAGCAGAGGGGGACCCAGAGCATCCCAGGGGGACAATTTTGGGTCTGAGGGACAATTTTGGGACTAGCAAACGCCAGGGTGGGGGGGTCAATGCTCACCCAGCTCCTTGACAAAATGCTTCATGTGCAGGTTGAGGGGGTGGATCACGGACCCCCCTGACTCGTAGCTGGCCCCCTCCACGTCCAGCGTGCCCAGCCGGCCGCCCACCGCTGCCTTCTCCAGCACGTGCAGCTGCACGCTGCGGCCGAACTTCTGCCGCAGGAAATACGCGGCGGCCGAGCCGCCGATCCCGCCGCCCACCACGGCTGGGAGAGGAGAGGAGAGCCCGGTCACCTTCAGAGCCCCACGAGAGCGCCGTTCACACACCCCCTCACAGAGCCCTCATGGCCTCCCTGCACCACAGATCCCTTTAATGGAACACCTCACAGACCCCTCATGCCCCCCACCCCAATCTCCTCAATGGAACCCCTCACAGACCCTTCATGGCCTCCTGCACCACAGATCCCCTCAAGGGAACCCCTCACAGACCCCTCACAGATCCCCAATCCCCTCAAGGGAACCCCTCATGGCCCCCACACCCCAATCCCCTCAAGGGAACCCCTCACAGACCCCTCATGGCCCCCTGCACCACAGATCCCTTTAATGGAACCTCTCACAGACCCTTCATGGCCTCCTGCACCACAGATCCCCTCAAGGGAACCCCTCACAGACCCCTCATGGCCCCCACACCCCAATCCCCTCAAGGGAACCCCTCACAGACCCCTCACGGACCCCCAATCCCCTCAAGGGAACCCCTCACTATCCCTCATGGCCCCCTGCACCACAGATCCCCTCAATGGAACCCCTCACAGATCCCTCACACACCTGCACTCCGATCCCCTCAAGGGAACCCCCTCATAGCCCCTGCCTCTCAAAGATCCCCTCACGGCCCCCCCCAGACCTTCAGGGACCTTGAGGGGTCCCCCCATCGCACCTTCCTCAGGGATCCCCTCAAAGGATCCCAGCGGCACGCCCTGCCCCTCACAGATCCCCTCATCCCTTCAAGGGACACCCCTCACACCGCCTCTGACAGATCCCCTTGAGAGCTCCCCCCTCAGCTTTCCCCTCACGGATCCCTCCCCGAGCCCCCGTCCCTCGCACAACCGCCTCCCCTCAGCCCGCGCCGTCAGCCGCTGCGTCTCCCTTCGCACCGATCTTGGAGGGCCCATGGCGGAGGCTGCGGGCGGGCGGGCAGAGCGCGGAGAGCAGCAGCAGGAGCCGGCCGAGGCCCGGCATGGCGGCGGAGAAGGGCAGAGGGCGAGGGGCGGGCCGGGAGCGCGGCCCGGGCCGGCTCTGGGCAGCGGAGTCATGAAGGACACGGAGGATGCTCGCCTACCAGCCGCGCCGCTGGTGTAGTGGTATCATGCAAGATTCCCATTCTTGCGACCCGGGTTCGATTCCCGGGCGGCGCACATGTTTTTTTAAAATTATTTTATCCTGAATTCCAAAGTACTTTATCCTGAATTCCAAAGTGCTTTACTTCACTTCCCTTACTTTTAATTACTTTAGCTTAACTGATTTAATTTTCCCGCCCCTGCAGAAGGCGCCCTGGGAACATGCGTCCACATGTTCCTTTTCACCCTTCTTTTAATCCCTTTACTTTTAATAATGTTATTTTAACGCATTTGTTTTAAATTCCCTTAGTTTAAACACTTTTCTTTTAAACTTTATTTTAACTACCTTATTTTAACCCCTTTATTTTTATTGCTCCTCCCCAAGGCCTCTGTTGCTGGTCCCCACACGAACCTTTTCACCCCACTTTTAAACCCTTCCATTTTGATTCTTTAATTTTTAAATTATTCATTTATAATCTTTCTAATTATTAAATTTTAATTATTTTAGTAATCTTTCTTGTAGTCCCTGTATTTTATAAACTTTATTTCTGCATCCTGGTGCCCCATTCCCAATGCCCACATGCCACTTTTCACCGTGACTTTACTTTCAATTCTTTCATTTTTAATTCTGTAATTTTAACCCCCCCCTTTTGAAACGCCTCTATTTTGACTCCTTTATCTCCTTACTTTTAACTCCTTTATTTTTATTTCTCAGCCCTGCTGTCCCCATTCCTGGTGCCCGCATGTCCCTGACTCGCATATCCCTTTCCACCGCGGTTTTAACCCCTTTTAATTATTTCCTTTTTAATTCCTTAATTTTAAATCCTATTCTTTTAACACCTTCATTTTCACACCTTTATCGCCATTACCCCGCACTGACGCCCCCGTTGCCTGTGCCCGCCATCACCTTTTCACCCCGCTTTTAAGCCCTTTCCTTTTAACGCTTTTATTTTTAAGCCCTTTCTTTTAAACCCCTTCATTTCTCACCGCTTTATTTTCGAAACCCTTTATTTCAAACCCATTTCCACCGCTTCCACCGCCTGCCCCTCACGGCCGCGCATGCGCGGAGCGGCCGCGGCGGGCGGGCCGCGCGCCCCCGCGCCGTTCCCGCGCTCTGGCCGCGCACGCGCGTTCCCGCACTAGGG
>NW_024362938.1:532741-541196 GCF_014805655.1 Passer montanus | reverse complement strand
GGCGCCGCTCGGGCTGCCCGGGCTGCCCAGGCCGCACGGGGCCGCCACGGCGGGCGGGAAGAGCCGGGGCGGGCGGCGGCGGCGCCATGGAGGATGAAATGCCCAAGACCCTGTGAGTGGGGAGGGGGCGAGACCGCCTATTGTTCCCGGCTCGGCGGGGAGGGGCGGCCCGGGGTCGCCTCACGGGCGGGCCCCTCAGGGCTCCGCCGCGCACCCTCAGCCGCCCGCAGCGCTGCGGGAGCCGGGGCTGAGGGGCAGCCCGGCTCCCGCGGTATTCCTGCCCTTTGCCCGGCCCCAGTGCTGGGCACCGCCGGCCTGCCCTCCGCTCCGGGCGTTCCCCCGGGCCTCCAGCGCACATCTGGAGGGACAGGGCTGTGTGCAAGCGCTGTGTCCCTTCCCCAGTACGTCCCAAGTCACATCTGGAGAGAAGAGGGGTCTGCAAGGTGTGTGCCCCTTCCCAGTCCGTGCCAGGTCACATCCGGAGGGAAAAGTGGTCAGGAAGGTGTGTCCCCCCTTCTCCTGGATAGAAAGGGGGTCTGCAAGGTGTGTGCCCCTCTCCTCAGTCCGTGCCAGGCCACATCCGGAGGGAAGGCAGTGTGGAAGGTGTCCCCCCTCCCTGGTACATCCACGCTCACATCTGCAGGGAACGGGGCTCTGGAAGGTGTGTGTGCCCCCATGCCAGCCCGTGGCAGGGCACTGAGCCGGGATGATCCGAGTCCCTCCCTCCCCAAACCGTTCTGTGTCATTCTGGGTGATCCCTGTAGGGTTTTGCCCCGGGGGCTGCCTGGGCACACAGCTGGAGCCCCACTGTCCTGCCCATGATCCAAAGTGTTCAAAGCACTCTCTGAACCTGTTGCTTCCCACAGAGTGAGTTGGGAATTAGGAAGCCACGCCAGGGGGAGGCTTCGGTTGGATTTTAGCAGGAGGTGCTGCAGAGCCTGACTGTTGTGCACAGCTGCTGTGCACACCAGGCTGTGTTTCCCTCCTCCTGCCAGGCAGGTGTTACCTGGAGTGGCTTTCCCGTGTCTGGAGCAGGGAGATCAGGCTCCTCTCTTGCCATCCCACCCCTGGAAGCGTTGTGCAGCAGGCAGGACAGGAGGGAGGGAGGGAACCATCCCAAGGTGAGGCGGTGTTGTTGTGCTGCCCCTCCCCAGGGGCTGAGTGACCACAGGACAAGACCCCGACGTGCCTCAGCCCTGCTGTCCCGAGCACTGGGCACTCCCTGCCTCCCCAGCCCGCTGTTTTCCCACGTTTTGGGAGCTATTCCTGGCCTCTGCAAACACGGAGCGTCGGTGTCTTTATTTGGCAAGATGTTTTCCCCCATCCCAAGGCTCCTGAGGGGGGCCTGGTGGCCTGGGGAATGCAGATCCCTGTCCTGGAGCACGTGCAGGGCGTCGGTGAGGCTGGACAGGAGCTGCAGGGACCCCGAGCCCTGCCTTAAAGCACAGCAGCAGCCAGGCTGGGGTTTCTGTGCCCCTCCCCGTGCCTCTGGGGCCATGCAGGGAATTGTCACCAGCTTGGGTTCAGAAGGAGCAGAAAGTGCAGCTGGGGTTAGTGGGTGTTCAGTCTGTGCTCACACGGGGTTTCTGTAGGGTTTCTGCTCCCTGGGTGTGGGTTTTGGGGCTCCTGAGCTGTGTGGCCCCCAAAGCCCCCTGCACCCTGTCCTTTCCTTCCTTAACACGTTGCAGTTGTTTTTCTGGAGCAGACTGCAGGAAGGAGCTCCCTGGTTTTGCCTTTTCCTCCTGCCCCGTGGCCGTGAGGAAACTTTGCAGCAGTGCAGGAGCCTCACAGTTCTGTCTGCTGATTTTAAAACCCAATCCTACCTCCTGCCTAAAAGTTGTTTTAATAATTAGCACCGAGCTCCTGGATGGGCCATGCCTGACAAAACTGTGACTGCTTCCCCCACAGGCAGAGCTTGGAGCACAGGCAGAGCTTGCATTTGCTGCTGTTTCTGGCAGCCCCTTTGCCCCTCTGGGGGCACTGCAGGTGCACCAGGGTGCTGCCAGGGCTGGCATGAGCCCAGCATCCCCAGGTTTCCCACGAGCATTCCTGTGCAGGGGCTGTGGCTGCACCTGAGGTTTTCATTAAATCCCATGACTTGGGCTCAACAAAAACAACAGAACCAGCCACCCGTGGTGGCCAAGGAGCCACAGTCCCAGGGGGAGTGGGGTTTGGGCTGGGTTGTGCTGGGGAGGCTGGTCCCTGCCCCAGCGTGTGCCCTCGGGCACGTTGGCACTCGGCTGTTCCAGGCACATCTGGGCTCCCAAAACCTGAGGGCTTCTAAAGGAACCAGCAAAATGTTGTGGGGAACGTGGGCAAAGAGCAGCCAGTGCTGCTGGGGCAGGGATGAGGGGCAGGGGTGTGCGAGCTGGGATCTCTGTACTGGGAAATCATAACAGGAACATGGAAACTGGAGTTTCTGTACTGGGAAATCAGTGTAGGGAGATGGAAACTGGGATTTCTGTACTGGGAAATCAGTGTAGGGAGATGGGAACTGGGATTTCTGTACTGAGAGATCAGTCTGTATAGGGAGATGGGAACTGGAGTTTCTGTACTGGGAAATCAGTGCAGGGAGATGGGAGCTGGAGTTTCTGTACTGGGAAATCAGTGCAGGGAGATGGGAGCTGGAGTTTCTGTACTGGGAAATTGGTGTAGGGATATGGGAGCTGGAGTTTCTGTACTGAGAGATCAGTGTAGGGAGATGGGAACTGGAGTTTCTGTACTGGGAAATCAGTTTGGAAGGTCAAATTCATGGCGCCATGGAACCCTGGAATGGTTTGGGTGGGAAGGGACGTGAAACCCCTCAGTGCCACCCCTGCCATGGCAGGGACACCTCCCCCTGTCCCAGGGTGCTCCAGGCCCTGTCCAGCCTGGCTGTGGACATTCCCAGGAATCAGGGATGGACACAGCTGCTCTGGGAATTCCATCCCAACATCCCCTCTCTCCCAGCCCTCCGGCAGTGGGGAGCCATTCCCCCTTTCCCCATCCCTTCACCCCTGGTCCCAGGCCCCTCTGCAGGCTCCAGTGTGTCCCACACCCGTGTCCATGCCCGTGTTTGTCCCCCAGGTACGTGGGGAACCTCCAGTGTGTCCCACACCCGTGTCCATGGCTGTGTTTGTCCCTCAGGCACATGGGGAACCTCCAGTGTGTCCCACACCCGTGTCCATGCCCGTGTTTGTCCCTCAGGCACGTGGGGAACCTCCAGTGTGTCCCACACTGTGTCCATGCCCGTGTTTGTCCCCCAGGTACGTGGGGAACCTCTCCCGGGACGTGACCGAGGCTCTGATCCTGCAGCTCTTCAGCCAAATCGGACCCTGCAAGAACTGCAAGATGATCATGGATGTAAGAGCCTGAGTCCTCTGCTTTCCCTGCTCCTCCTCAGCTGCTGCCTCCAGGCTGTGCCCGTGGCTCTGGGAATTCCCCTGGGAACGGGGCACAGCCACCTGAAATAAACCTGGAGGTGGCTTTGGCATCATTCTGCATGTGCCTGCTGCTGAATTTAAAGATGGGTGGGCATGGAGAGGGACAGTGAGCTCATTAAGGCAGGAGGGGATTGCAAACAGGCTTTAAAAATTCTGTACCATTCTTTACCATTCTCACCAATTCTTTACCATTCTTTGCCGTAATTTTCCCTTTCTAAGGGAGAGTGAAAAGCTCTGGGAGTGTTGTTAGTCCCTGTAGGGACTGTCCAGGTGGGGCTGTTGAGGTGTCAGCAGCCAGAGCCTGGCTTTGTGTCCCTAGTCCTGGCTTTGTGTCCCTAATCCTGGGTTTGATTCCCCAATCCCAGCTCAGTGTCCCCATCCCAGCTCAGTGTCCCCAGTCCCAGCTGCTGTCCCCAATCCCAGCTGCTGTCCCCATCCCAGCTCAGTGTCCCCAGTCCCAGCTGCTGTCCCCATCCCAGCTGCTGTCCTGTCTCAGACAGCTGGCAATGACCCCTACTGCTTCGTGGAGTTCTACGAGCACCGGCACGCGGCCGCGGCGCTGGCTGCCATGAACGGCAGGAAGATAATGGGTAAGGTAAGCTGCCCTGCTGGGTGAGTCTGGGGCACAGGCTGTGCCAGGGGGCACCGGGGGAATGCTGCTGGAGAGGAGGGCACAGGCTGTGCCAGGGGGCACCAGGGGAATGCTGCACGTGCTGCAAATGGGGGACTGTGCCTTTGGGGCGGAGATCTCAGCGGGACACAGCTCAGAACAGGAGTTCAGGGTGTTGGGAGGAGGAGGAGGAACATTGGGAGGAGCTCAGGGTGTTGGGAGGAGGAGCTCAGGGTGTTTGAGGGAGTTCTGGGTGTGGTGAGGAGGAGTTCAGGGTCATGGAGGAGTTCACAGTGTTGGAAGGAGTTCAGGGTATTTGGAGGAGTTCAGGGTGTTGGTAGTAGAAGTTCAGTGTTGGGAGTAGAAATTCAGGGTGTTGGGGGGAGTTCAGAGGTTTGGGAGGGATAATTCAGGGTTTTGGAGGAGTTCAGGGCGTTGGGAGGAGCTGGGGATGTGGGGCTGGGAGGAGAATCACACAGCTCCAGAGGGGGGGCTTGGAAGGCCCCTCTGGACATGGTCCCGTGCCAGAGCTCCTTCAGAGCAGGGCACAGGGGAGTGTCCAGGCAGGGTTTTGATGCCTGCTGAGAAGGAGCTTCCACAGCCTGTTCCAGGCCTCAAAGGAAAGTTTTCCTTCATATTTTCCTTCTTTTCCTCATATTCAGGTAGAACGTCCCATCCCTGTTCCAGGCCTCAAAGGAAAGTTTTCCTTCATATTTTCCTTCATATTTTCCTTCTTTTCCTCATATTCATTTCCTTTTCCTCATATTCCTCAGAATTTCCCATGTTTCAGTCCCTGCCCTGTCACTGGGCACCCCTGATCAGAGTGTCCCCATCCTCTTCACAATCCCCCTGTGAAAAGTTTTCCTATTCCCTGTGTCCTGTCCCTCCATCCCCTGTCCCCAGTCCCTCCCCAGCTCTCCTGGAGTCCCTGCAGGCCCTGGAATGTGCTGGAAGCTCTCCCTGGAGACCCCCCAGAGCAGTTAATCTAGCCCTGTTAATTAAGAACAAACCCTCTCCCTAGAAAAGTGTCTTAAACTTGAGTTTTAACCCCAACCTTGCCCTGTGGGGTCAGATTTGAGCACTGCAGGTGTCTGAGCTTTTGGGATTTGCCAAACCTGATGTGTGGTTGCCATTTGCAGGAGGTCAAAGTGAACTGGGCCACCACCCCCAGCAGCCAGAAGAAAGACACCAGCAGTAAGTGTCACCTGTGCAAGTTGTGAAAGAGAAATGCAGCACACAGAGCTCTGTGGGAATGGTTTTGATTGGAATCCTAATTGTTTATTGTGTTTGTGTTAATTAAACTTCAGGGCAAATCTGATCTTTGCCATCACACAGCGTTCACAAGGTAATTGTGTCTTCTTAAACATCAAATTGTGGATCTCCAGGGTGTGCCTTGAAGCTAAGTTTGGGGTTTTTTGTTTGTTTTCCATTGAATTTTTATGGAAAAAATTCCATAAAATTCCCTTCCCTTTCCCTGTAGCATCAGGAAGGGATTTGGTGCAAATCTGTGACTATTTGCTGCCTGGGCAGTTGGCAATTAAAACCCCAAATGCCTCATTCTGTATTTTTGAGGCATGTTGAGCATCTCCCTCAAGAGCATCCAGAAGGGTTCCATCACTCCCAGCAATTTCTGTGGGGAAATCCTTGGAATTTTAGGCTGGTGGGGCTAAACCCCATTGAGAGTTTGTGGCACAGCTCAGTCTGTGTCACACACTTGGACTGAGGTGGAAAACTCCTCAGTTGAGGCCTTTTGTGCCTGTTTCTCATCAGGAGGGGATCCCTTTCCATCCTGACCCCCCAGTCCTCGTTCTCCCAGCCCTGGCACTGTCCCAGCTGGGCTTGGGGCACCCTGGGTGGTGGCAGGGCTGGCACGGGGTGGGTTTCACCCCCTTCCCACCCAAACCACCCCAGGATCCCACAGCACTGCTGCTGATCCCATCCCAGTGCTGGCACAGGGAGAGAGGGATTCTCCTGGGCACGGGGCACGTGAGGTGTAAATAGTCTCAGATTTGTGCAGTAGGTGCTGGCAGGCCTTAAAAACCTTAAAAAATTGGAGATACAGATGTGTGTCCTTCAAATCACTGCCTTGTGGCACTGCCAAGCACAGGGGCTGTCAGGAGCAGCAGGATTCTGCTCTCCCTTCAGGAACAGCAGAATTCTGCTCTCCCTGTAGCATCCAGTATGGATTTCTGTGGTATTTAATACAATTTCTTGTGCTTTTTAATCATGTATTTTGAATAACAGCTGGAGTTTTAATAAAGGGGTTTTTAAGAAGAGTTTTTTCCCTCTGCTCAGAGGAAACCACTCTGCTCATCTTCAACCACTGAACCCTCCTTTCTCTTTTCCCCCAAAGACCATTTCCACGTCTTTGTGGGAGACCTCAGCCCCGAGATCACAACTGAAGACATCAAAGCAGCCTTTGCTCCCTTTGGAAGGATCTCGTGAGTGCTTTTTGGGGTCTCTGTCCTGAGTGGTGGCAGCTCTGTCGAGTGGGTGACGCTGTGGCACTGCAGGGAGCACACTCTGCTCTCACTTCTGCGTTTTTGGGGCCAGCCCCCCTTTTTGTGGAGTTCATTTCCCTCAAAATGAGCCTTTTTTGGAGCACCCTGGGGCAGCCCCACCTTGTCCTGAGGCCCCTCACGTTTATCCAGCCCCTTTGGGACAGGGAGCTGAGCTGTCCCAGCCAGGCAGGGACATTCCCAGGGAGGTGGCTCTGCCAGCCTGGCCCAATCCAATCATCTGAAATTTCAATCTCTCCCAATTTACAGCTGCCCTCAGCCCAGCAAGGGGGTAACAAACTGACCTGAGAATTAAATTCAGTTAACAGGCAACATATGCCTTTCAATTCCTACTTTTTCATTTTTGTTTGTATTTTTCATTAATTTCTATGGAGCATTTGCAACAAGCAGTAGAATATGTTGGCAAATAAATGAGAATTTAAAAGTTCCCTTTGTGCTTTAGGGACGCACGGGTGGTCAAGGACATGGCCACGGGCAAGTCCAAGGGCTACGGCTTCGTCTCCTTCTTCAACAAATGGGTGAGAGATCTGTTTCCTTCCTCAGAAATGGATAAAAACCCTTATTGCCTTCTTAGTACATGGGGAAAATCCCTTCATTTCCTCCCTCGGTAAATGGGTAAAGTCCCTTCATTTTCCTCTTAATAAATGGGTGAAAAATCTTTATTTCCTTCCTCAAAAATGGGTGAGATCCCTTCGTTTCCCTCTTCAGTAAATGGGGAAAATCCCTTCCTTTCCCTCTTAATAAATGGGTAAAACCCCAACAATGGGAAGGGACCAGGGTGCTCCAGGCCCCATCCTGGGACACTCTAGGGTCACTCAGGAGGGCACTGGGGTCACTCATGTGGCCCTGTCCCACAGGAGGGGTTTGGGACACTCCAGGGTCACTCTGGAGGGCAGTGGGGTCACCCCCGTGGCCCTGTCCCACAGGAGGGGTGCCAGCAGGGGGTGCTCCAGGCCCCATCCTGGGACACTCCAGGGTCACTCAGGAAGGCACTGGGGTCAGTGGGGTTTTTGTCTCCCTGTGTCCCCTGCAGGACGCCGAGAACGCCATCCAGCAGATGGGGGGGCAGTGGCTGGGGGGCCGGCAGATCAGGACCAACTGGGCCACCAGGAAACCTCCAGCTCCCAAGAGCACCTATGAGAGTAGGTGCCCACCCTGTGCCCTGCCAGCCCCTGGGGTGGGGGATCCCAGAGTTTTTGGGGTGGGAAGGACCTCAGAGCCCGTCCCACCCCACCCTGCCTCGGACAGGGACACCTTCCCCAGTCCCAGGGTGCTCCCAGCCTGGCCTTGGACACCAGCAGGGGTGGAGCAGGCACAGCTGCTCTGGGAATTCCATCCCAGCCCCTCCCCACCCTCGTTCCTTCCCAAAATCCTGGGTAAATCTCCCTTTTCCCAGCTTGAAAAAAACCACTCCCTGTGTCCTGTCCCTCCATCCCCTGTCCCCAGTCCCTCCCCAGCTCTCCTGGAGCCCCTGCAGGCCCTGGAGGGGCTCTGAGGTGTCCCTGTAAAGATCTGCAGGTCGTTCCCAGCGACCCAGGACTGGAATCCCCCCAGGTGCCGTGGCAGCCCTCTGGGAGCCCCGGTGCAATCTCTTGCAGGCAGCACCAAGCAGCTGTCCTACGACGAGGTGGTCACGCAGTCCAGCCCCAGCAACTGCACCGTGTACTGCGGGGGCGTCACCTCGGGCCTCTCAGGTACGTGTGCCCCGCCCCGCCGGCCGCGCCCTGCCGCCGCGGGTGCCTCAGCTGCTGTCTGCCTGTCTGTCTGTCTGTCCTTCCTGCTCCAGAGCAGCTGATGCGCCAGACCTTCTCCCCCTTCGGGCAGATCATGGAGATCCGCGTGTTCCCGGACAAAGGCTACTCCTTCGTCAGGTGGGGGGGACGGGGGGGTCCTGGGGGGGAGTG
>NW_024362938.1:528276-532736 GCF_014805655.1 Passer montanus | reverse complement strand
GGATGGAGGGGCCCGGGGGGGAGTGGGATTGGGAGGGATGGAGGGGTTCCAGGGGGGAGAGGGATGGGGAGGTCCCAATCAATATCCCAATAAATATTCCCAATCAATATCTCAGTCAGTATCCCAATCAATATTCCAATCAATACCCCAGTCAATACCCCAGTCAATATCCCAATCCATACCCCAGTCTCTACCCAAATCAATAACCCAATCCATACCCCAATCCATATCCCAATCGATATTCCAATCAATACCCTAGTCAATATCCCAGTTAATCAATAACCCAATCCATATCCCAATCCCTATCCCAATCAATGTTCCAATCCATACCCCAGTCAATATCCCAATTAATCAATACCCCAATCAATCCGTCTCCCTGGCGCAGGTTCAGTTCCCATGAGAGCGCTGCCCACGCCATCGTCTCCGTCAACGGCACCACCATCGAGGGCCACGTGGTCAAGTGCTACTGGGGCAAGGAGACCCCCGACATGGCCAGCCCGGTGCAGCAGGTCAGGCTGCTGCTAATTAACCACTGCTAATTGGCTGGGAGCTGGGGGGCACAGGGAGGGTGGAGGGATGATGGATGGATGGATGGATGGATGATGGATGGATGGATGGATGGATGGATGGATGGATGGATGATGGATGGATGGATGATGGATGGATGGATGGATGGATGGATGGATGATGGATGGATGGATGGATGGATGGATGGATGGATGGATGGATGGATGGATGATGGATGGATGATGGATGGATGGATGGATGATGGATGGATGATGGATGGATGGATGGATGGATCCATGGATGGATGGATGGATCCATGGATGGCTGGATCCATGGATGGCTGGCTGGATCCACGGCTGTCCCTGGGTGCCCTCCCCACCCGTGTCCGTGTGTCCGCAGGGCCAGCTGAGCTACCCGCCGGCCTACGGGCAGTGGGCTCAGTGGTACGGCGGGGCCCAGCTGGGCCAGTACGTGCCCAACGGCTGGCAGGTGCCCGCCTACGGCGTCTACGGCCAGGCCTGGAGCCAGCAGGGCTTTGGGTGAGTGCCAGCCCTTCCCTCCAGCTCTGTCCCTTGGGGAGGGGTCCTGTCCTCATCCCCCAGCGGGCTGGGGCCACCCCGAGAGACCCCAGTGCATCACCCCCGACCCCCAGAGCCCTCCCCACGGCCTCCAGGCCTTGGTCAGGGACCCCCACGGGATATTTCAGCAATTCCTGAAGGAGCTTTATTTAATTTAGCAATCCCTAAAGGATAATTTAACAATCCCTAAGGATATTTTAGCAATCCCTAAAGGGTTGTATTTAATTTCCCAATCCCTAAAGGATGATTTCTCCCCCACAGGCAGAGGCAGCCCCCAGCCCCGTGGGTGCCTCCCCCGTTCAGCGTGCAGCTTTGTTAGCAATCCCCAATTGATTTAATTGAATTTCCCAATCCCTACAGGATATTTTCCCAATCCCTAAAGGCCGTTTCTCCCCCCACAGGCAGAGCCAGCCCCCAGCCCCGTGGGTGCCTCCCCCGTTCAGCGTGCAGCTTTGTTAGCAATCCCTAAATGATTTAATTGAATTTCCCAATCCCTGAAGGATACTTTAGCAATCCCCAAGGATATTTTCCCAATCCCTAAAGGCCGTTTCTCCCCCCACAGGCAGAGCCAGCCCCCAGCCCCGTGGGTGCCTCCCCCGTTCAGCGTGCAGCTTTGTTAGCAATCCCTAAAGGATATTTTAGCAGTCCCTGGATGATTTTAATTTAATTTACCAATCCCTAAGGATATTTTACCAATACCTGAATGATTTTCCTCTCTCCCCACAGGCAGAGCCAGCCCCCAGCCCCATGGGTGCCTCCCCCGTTCAGCGTGCAGGGCCAGAACGGCGCCGTGCTGCCCCCCCAGCCCGGCTTCCGCGTGGGCTTCGAGACCCCCTGAGCCCCCCGTGGACCCAAACCAGCCCTGCCGGGCGTTCCAGCTGTGCTTGGGACACTGCAGGGATCGCTGCGGCCCGGGGCCGCGGCAGCGCTGCACAAAGCCATCCTTGGGGGGTTTTTTGGGGCTTTTTCGGGGTTTCCCGCAGGAAAAGCCGCCCCAAAAGCGTGGGGGTGTGAGCTGCCTGCAGCCCACGCCCCTGCTGGGGAGGAGCCCCTCTAAGGAGGTTTTGTGCACCAGAAATCCTTCGTTTACATCTTTCCTGGTGGATCTCAGTGTGGTTTTCAGGGTTGGGTTTTTGCCTTATGCTGGGGAAAAGTAAAAGTGAACAAGAAATAAAATAAAAGTTTTTAAAAAGGGACTGGGAGGTGCCCAGCTCTCCCCACGTGAGCCAAGACTCCCACCCTGGGACAGCAGAATTCCTGTTGCTAAAACGTGACAGATCCCTCCGGGGCTTGGTTGGGTTTTTTTAATTTTTTACTGATTTCTACATTTTCCTGTACTGATTCTGTAAAATACTGAGAGCAAATTGAAGAATTTTTGCACAACCTTCGGCCACTTTTGTATCTTTTCCTTATTTAAAGGTAGGACACAGAGCCTTTTGATGTGATTTATGCCTCAAGTCTTCATTTTTTTGTCCTTTTTTTGTGGATATGTCTCTTGGAATATAAAGATTTTAATGCATTGTGTAAATCCCCTCCATAGCCCAGGTGTGTTTCACAAGGGGGTGAAGAGCTCCCCAGCCTGATCTGTCAGAGGCCAAAAAACGCCCTTTTTTATCCTACCTCTCGCCCAGCCTTTAAAATAAACCACAAAAAACTCACAAAAATGGAAAAAATACAAAAACTTTTTTTTTAAAAAAAAAAGGAAAATGAAAAAACCGGAGCTGCTTGTGTGCTGTGTTTTGTCACGTGGTGGTGCGCTGGGGCTGAGGGGGGCGGGTGGAGCTGCAGGGATTTGGGGGGGAAATGAGTGGAATTTGGGGGGAAAAAGGCGAAATTTAGGGGAAAAAAGAGAAATTGGGGATTCTCGCCGCGGGGGCTGCTGGGAGTTGTAGTCCAAGCGGCCTAGCGGGTTAAGCGCCTCCTTGGACTACAACTCCCGGCAGCCCCCGCGGTGCGCACGTGATGCAAGCGAGCCAATAGGAGCGCGCCGGTGGCGGAAGTTGAGCCCCTCTCACGGCGCTGCCGGCGGCCGTAACGGGGCCCGGGTACCGGGGCGGGCCCGGCGGCGGAGCTGACGTCACGGGCCGCGAGGGATGCTGGGAAACCCCGGCAAGCGCCGGTGAGGGGGGGGTGAGACCCCCGGGGCTGGCCGTGAGAGGAGAGGGGCCTGCGGCTGAGGGGAGAGACCCGGGGCTGTGAGGGGAGAGAGCCCCGGGGTGAGGGGAGAGAGCCGGGGTGAGGGGAGAGAGGAAAGAGACTGGGGATTGGGGTGAGGGGAGAGAGCCCCGGGTGAGGGGAGGTGGCACAGATACTGTCAGGGTGGCACAGGGGCTCTCAGGGTGGTCACTGAGGTGGCACAGGAGTTCTCAGGGTGGCACAGGGCCTGTCAGGATGGCACAGGGTCTCTCAGGGTGGCACAAGGTCTCTCAGGATGGTCACTGGGGTGGCACAGGGTCCCTCAGGGTGGCACAGGGCCTGTCAGGGTGGCACAGGGTCCCTCAGGGTGGTCACTGAGGTGGCACAGGGACTCTTGGGGTGCCACAGGGTGGCACAGGGGTGGCACAGGGTCTCTCAGGATGGTCACTGGGTTGCACAGGGTCCCTCAGTGTGGTACAGGGTCTCTCAGTGTGGCACAGGGTCCCTCAGTGTGGTACAGGGTCTCTCAGGATGGTCACTGGGGTGGCACAGGGTCCCTCAGGGTGGCACAGGGCCTGTCAGGGTGGCACAGGGTCCCTCAGGGTGGTCACTGGGTGGCACAGGGGCTCTCAGGGTGGTCACTGAGGTGGCACAGGAGTTCTCAGGGTGGCACAGGGCCTGTCAGGATGGCACAGGGTCTCTCAGGGTGGCACAAGGTCTCTCAGGATGGTCACTGGGGTGGCACAGGGTCCCTCAGGGTGGCACAGGGTGGTCACTGGGGTGGCACAGGGTCTCTCGGGGTGGCACAGGGTCCCTCAGGGTGGCACAGGGTGGTCACTGAGGTGGCACAGGGTCTCTCAGGGTGGTCACTGGGGTGGCACAGGGGCTCTCAGGATGGTCACTGGGGTGGCACAGGGTGGTCACTGGGTTGCACAGGGTCCCTCAGGGTGGTCACTGGGGTGGCACAGGGTCCCTCGGGGTGGCACAGTCCCTCAGGCTGTCACCGGCCCAGGCTGCCCCCGTGACCCCGTGCCGTCCCCCCGCAGCGCCATGGACCCGTGCCCGGGCCGGCCGCAGGCGCCGTCCTTCCTGTCGGACCTGGGCAAGGCCACGCTGCGCGGCATCCGCCGCTGCCCGCGCTGCGGCACCTTCAACGGCACGCGGGGGCTCAGCTGCAAGAACAAGGCGTGCGGCGCGGTGCTGCGGGCGGGCGCGCGCCGGCCGCCGGGCGCCGACGCC
>NW_024362938.1:277048-528184 GCF_014805655.1 Passer montanus | reverse complement strand
GGCCGCCGGCGGGCAGTGCCAGCACCTGAAGCTGGCGCTGGGCTGCCAGGCCGAGGCCACGCCGCTGCCGCTGAAGAGCTCGGTGCTGGGCGCCGTGCAGGCGCCCGCCGAGGCCAAGCGCCGCCTGTGGGAGCTGGCCACCGAGCCCACGGGGCCGCTGGTGCAGCGCGTCACCAAGAGCGTGCTGGTGGTCAAGTGCCAGGCCAGCGCCCGGCACAGCCTGGGCTACCTGCACGCCAGCTTCGGGCAGCGGCGCTTCTCCTGCGCCTGCCGCGCGCCCGGGCACGGCCGCGCCCGCGGGGACGGGCACCACGACGAGGAGGAGGAGGAGGAGGAGGAAGAGTCGCCCCCCGCGCGCTGCGTGCACTTCCTGGCCTGCATCTGCGCCTTCGCCAGCGACGAGAGCCTGGCCCAGGAGTTCTCCGAGTTCCTCGCCGCCGACGGCAGCGGTGGGGCACCCTAAAAACCAGCCTGGGCTCTCCCCGCGGCCACTCCCTGCCCCCAGAACGGTTCCAGACCCTTCCGTGGGTCACACATCCCACCGGGGCTGGGTTGGTGCTGCCCCGTGCTGCTGTGGGCACGGAGCTCCACGGGGAGCCATTCCCACTGGGGTGGGGTCCTTGTCTGGGCTGGGAACTCTGAACCCCTTCCCAGGGCAAACTCTGGGGTCCATTCCCCAAATCCCCTCCCACAGCAGGAGTACCTGGGGTTCATTCCCCAAAACTTACATCAGGAATATCTGGGGTTCACCCCCTTAAGGAGGTTCTGCACCCCAAAAGCTGCACCCCAATAACCCCACCCAGCCCAAGGTGCAAACCACAGTGGGAGTGGGATGAGCCTCCTGGGAGGGTGAGGGGGTTTTGGGGTTCATTCCCCACATCCCACAGCAGGAATATCTGAGGTCCATTCCCCAAATCCCCTCCCACAGCAGGAGTATCTGGGGTTCATCCCCCTGAACTCCCAGCAGGAATATCTGGGGTTCATTCCCCTAAATCCCACAGGAGTACCTGGGGCTCACCCCCTTAAGGAGGTTCTGCACCCCAGCTGCACCCCGATAACCCCACCCAGCCCAAGGTGCAAACCACAGTGGGAGTGGGATGAGCCTCCTGGGAGGGTGAGGGGGTTTTGGGGTTCTGGGGGTCCCCGTGTCCCCCAGTGTCCCCGTGGCTGGTGGCTGGGCTGTGTTTAGGGACAGTCCTTGTGTCCCCAGGGCTGAAGGGCACGGTGATCCCGCAGCTGCTCCGTGGCCCCAGCCCCGCGGCGCGGGCTCGGGGGGCAGCGGCTGCCAAGGCCAAGAGGAGGAGGAAGGACCTGGGGCCAGGTGAGTGTCACGGGAGGGCTGGGGGCTCTGACCCCCCCGGGCAGCTCCGGGGGGTCAGATACAGCTGTGGAACCCCTGGAGCAGCTCCGGGGGGTCAGATACAGCTGTGGAACCCCTGGAGCAGCTCTGGGGGTCAGATCCAGCTGTGGAGCCTCTGGAGCAGCTCCAGGCCTTAGTGACCGTGGGTGACAATGGGTGACAGTGGGTGACAGTCCCTCCCTCAGGCCCGCAGGTGCCCGGGCCCCTCCTGGCTCCAGACCCAGCTCATCCCAGCCCCAGGAGGAGCAGCCTGAGGAAGCTGCCCGTCGTCTCCTCCTCACCTTCCTCATCCTCCTCCTCGCTGAAGAGACACGGTGAGCCCTGGGGCACTGCCAGCTCGGGGTGGGCACAGGTGGAGGGGGATTTGGGGAAGGAATTCCTGGTGTGAGGGTGGGCAGGGCTGGGATGGAATTCCCAGAGCAGCTGGGATCCCTGGCAGTGCCAAGGGCAGGCTGGAGCCCCCTGGGACAGGCGGAGGTGTGGGACCCATGGTGGGACCAGATGAGCTTTGGGGTCTCCTCCAGCTCCAGCCATTCCAGGACTCCATGGGTGAGGTTTGGGGCACGGTGACATGGCAGTGTCCCCTCCCAGAGCTCTGGGGTGGTGTCTGGGGTGCAGTGATGTTCCAGTGTCCCTTCCTGTCCCCTCAGGCTGTCCCCAGGCGCTGGATGAGTCCCAGGTGTCCCTGTCCTTCCAGGAGTGGCTGGGCAGTGTCACAGAGCGCATCCACCAGACCATGCACTACCAGTTTGAGGGTGAGAGTTTGGGACCCCCAGCCTCCTCCCTGTGACCCCAAAACAGTGACAACCTCCAAATCCCAGCTGTGTCCCTGGGAATTCCCCCAGTGCTGACCCCAAAACAGCAACAGCCTCCAAATCCCAACTGTGTCCCTGGGAATTCCCCCAGTGCTGACCCCCTGAGCCCCGGGGACGCTTTGGGGTGACAATTTGAGACCCGCATTCTCCTCCCAGTGACCCCAAAACAGCGTCAGCCTCCAAATCCCAACCATTTCCCTGGGAATTCCCCCAGTGCTGACCCCCTGAGCCCCGGGGACGCTTTGGGGTGACACTTTGGGACCCCCAGGGCCGCCAAGGGGGGGAAAAAGGGGGGAAATGAAGGGGGAAAGGGGGATGGAAAAATAAAGGGGGGAAAGAGGTGGGGAAAAAAAGTGCCGTTTCCCTGGGAATTCCCCCAGTGCTGACCCCCTGAGCCCCGGGGACGCCTTGGGGTGACACTTTGGGACCCCCAGCCCCGGCTGAGCGCGCCGTGCCCCAGTGCTGACCCCCTGAGCCCCGGGGACGCTTTGGGGTGACAGTTGGGGACCCCGCAGGCCGCCCGGAGCCCCTGGTGTTCCACATCCCCCAGGCGTTCTTCGAGGCGCTCCAGCAGCGCATCTCCAGCGGCAGCGGCAAGAAGAGGCTGCCCAACTCCACCACGGGTGAGGAAAAAGGGGAGAACACCCCAAAAAACAAAGGGAAAAGCCTGCTGGGAGCTGTGTGGGGCAGGGAGCCGGGGCACGGAGAGGATTCCGGGGTTTTTGTTGGGTGCTGGGGAGGGGGAGATGGAAAATGGGAGGGAAGGGGAAATAAAAGGGGAAAATAAAGGGGGGGAAATAAAGGGGGGAAAATAGAGGGAGGAAAAATAAAAGGGGGGGGAATTAAAAAAATAAAGGGGGGGAAAGTAAAGGGGGGAAAGGGGGATGGCAAATTAAAGGGGGGAAGAGGTGGGGAAAAAAATAAATAGGGAGAAAAGGGGTGTAAAAATGAAGAGGGGGAAACAGATGGAAAAATAAAGAAGGGTAAAATAAAGGGGGAAAGAGGCAGTGGGAGGAATAAAGGGGGAGAAAAGGGGTGGAAGGAGAGGAAAAGTGAAGAGGGCTGATAAAACCAAGAGGGACAGTAAGAGAGGGGGAAGATGAAGGGGGCCGGAGCCCCCCGAGCCCCTCCCCGACCCCTCCCCGACCCCTCCCGCAGCCTTCGTGCGCCGGGACGCGCTGCCCCTGGGCACCTTCTCCAAGTACACCTGGCACATCACCAACGTCCTGCAGGTCAAGCAGATCTTCGACACGCCCGAGGTAAGGCCGGGACCCCCCTCCGCACCCCCCAGCCCCGCGGCGCCGGCCCTGAGCGCTGCCCGGCCCGCAGGTGCCGCTGGAGATCACCCGGAGCTTCGTGCAGAACCGCGACGGCTCCTACGAGCCCTTCCGCAGCCCCCGCGTGGAGGTGGAGAGCCTGCCCGAGGGGCTGGGCCCCCGCGAGAGGCAGCCCCCGCTGCGGCCCCTGGAGCTGCAGACCTTCCTCAAAGTCGGTGAGGCCCGGGGGCCGCGGGGGGAGCCCAGAACTGCACCGGGGAGGGCAGGGTGTGGGACCGCAAAAGAGCCCCAAAAAGGGCAGGTTGGGACCCCAAAACTTGTCCCGGGAAGGGCAAGGTGGGACCCTAAAACTGGCCCTAGAAAGGGCAGGGTGGGACCCCCAAAAGAGCCCCAAAAAGGGCAGGTTGGGACCCCAAAACTTGTCCCGGGAAGGGCAAGGTGGGACCCTAAAACTGGCCCTAGAAAGGGCAGGGTGGGACCCCAAAACCCTCCTGGGAGGTCCCAACTCTCCATAGGACTGGGGGAACACAAACACCCCTGGGGGTGCAAGGGAGGGGACAGGGGGGTTCAGGTGTTGGTGGGGGGGCTTCAAGGGATGGAGAAAGGGGGGTTGGGGAGGGCAGCAGGGGGGTTCCAAAGGTTTTGGGGGTCGGGGAGGGCAGCAGGGCTGCAGCCGTGCCGCCGTGCCCCCCCAGGCCACACGTCCCCCTCGCAGAAGGAGCCCACGCCCTTCACCATCGAGTGGATCCCCGACATCCTGCCCCGCTCCCGCCTGGGCGAGCTGCGCCTCAAGTTCCAGTACGGGCACCACGGGGGGCCCCGGCAGCCCCCCGGCCGCGGGGAACGGGGAGGGAAAGGGAGGAAACCTGGGAGACCCCAAAAAGGGGTGGGGGGACCTGGGAGAGCCCCAGAACGGGGAGGGAAAGGGAGGAAACCTGGGAGACCCCAAAAAGGGGTGGGGGGACCTGGGAGAGCCCCAGAACGGGGAGGGGGGACCTGGGAGAGCCCCAAAACGGGGGGTGTAAGGGGGAAGGGACCTGGGAGAGCCCCAAAAGGCTCCCAGTTGGCACCAAGGAGCTCCCAGTTGCTCCCAGTAAGCGCTCACGAGGCACCCAGGCGGCTTCGGGGGTCCCCAGGACCCCCTGTGCTCCCAGTCCCCCCAGTATATTCCTAGTATATTCCTGGTATATCCCCAGTATACCCCCAGTATATCCCCAGTGTATCCCCAGTGTATCCCCAGTGTATTCCCAGTACATTCCCAGTGTGAATGGGAACAACACTGGGAAGGGGGAAATACCGGGAATGGGGAACAACACTGGGAATGGGAGCAGTGAGGGTGGGGGTGACGCGGGACACCGGGTTTGGGGACACCGGGACGCGCACCCTGAGGGTGGCGGACGGAGGGAAGAGGCCCAGGGCTGTGGTGGCCCTGGGGACGGGCCACAGCTGTGGGGTCACCGGCACTGCTCCCGGGGTGTTCCCGTGCCAGCCCTGGGGCCCGGCGTGTGCCCTGCCCGCCGTGCCAGCCCTGTCCCCCGTGCAGGTCCTTCCCCGCGCCCTCCGTGTCCCCAGCGCCCGGCAGCTCCACAGCAGCCCCGTGTGCCTCAAGGTGAGCCCTCGGGGACCCGCGGCCGTGCCCCCTGTCCCCGGGGTCCCTGTGTCCCCTTACCCCACTATCCCATGTCCCCATATCCCCTGTCCCTCTGTCCCCTGACACTGCTGTCCCCTGTCCCGTCCCCTGTCCTCTGTCCCATTCCCTGACACGCTGTCCCCTGTGCCCTGACCCTGCTCTCTCCTGCCCCTGTCCCCGTGTCCCCCTGTCTCCTGTCCTGTCCCCCTGTCCCTGTGTCCCATCCCCTGACCCTGCTGTCCCCGTGTCCCCCATCCCCTGTCCCTGTGTCCCATCCCCTGACCCTGCTGTCCCCCTGTCCCCCTGTCCTGTCCCCTGTCCCATGCCCTGACCCCGGTGTCCCCGCAGGCGCGGGCGGCGCGGGTGCGCGCGGGCAAGGGTGACAAGATGGTGACGTACGAGCAGGCGCACGCCCCGCAGCACATCGGGCACCGCAAGGGCTGGCTGTCCCTGCACACCGGTGAGTGACACGGGACGGGGCACCCAGGGCCACCCGTGCCACCCGTGTGTCACCCGGGAACCTGCGTGGCGAGGCGGGTCTGGCACAGCGGGGGTCACTCAGTGCCACCAATGCCCCCCGTGTGTCACTCAGTGCCCCCCGTGTCCCCAGGTAACCTGCATGGCGAGGCGGGCGCGGCGCCCCGTGCCCTCGAGGACGCGTTCCTGCGCCGCTTCCTGGCCGGGACGTTCCCGGGGCTGCTGGCGGACGAGGCGGTGCTGAAGCGGCGCGGGAACCTGCTGGTGATCTGTGCCCTGCTGGCGCGGGCACTGCCGCCCCACAAGCTCTACTTCCTGCTGGGCTACGCCGAGACCCTGCTGGGCCACTTCTACAAGTGCCCCGTGCGCCTGGAGCTGCAGACCGTGCCCGCCCGCGTGCCCTACAAGTTCATCTAGGGTGACCCTGTGTTCCTAAAAACCATAATGTTCCTAAAAAACATAAATGTTCTTAAAGGAATGCTCTGGGATGTGCCCTACAAGTTCATCTAGGGTGACCCTGTGTTCCTAAAAACCATAATGTTCCTAAAAAACATAAATGTTCTTAAAGGAATGCTCTGGGATGTGCCCTACAAGTTCATCTAGGGTGACCCTGTGTTCCTAAAAACCATAATGTTCCTAAAAACCATCAGCGTTCCTAAAAACCATCAGTGTTCCTAAAGGAGTGCTCTGGGATGTGCCCTACAAGTTCATCTAGGGTGAACCTGCAGTCGGCCCCAAAAAACGTAAATGTTCCTAAAAACCCCATAAAGGTTCCTAAAGGACTGCCTTGGGATGTGCCCTACAAGTTCATCTGGGAATAAACCCATAAATGTTCCTAAAGGAGTGCTCTGGGATGTGCCCTGCAAGTTCATCTAGGGAATAAACCTATAAATGTTCCTAAAAACCCCATAGATGTTCCTAAAAACCATCAGCGTTCCTAAAGGTCTGCTCTGGGATGTGCCCTACAACTTCATCTAGGGAATAAACCTGTAAATGGCCCTAAAAACCCATAAATGTTCCTAAAAACTATGAATGGTCCTAAAGGAGTGCTCTGGGATGTGCCCTACAAGTTCATCTGGGAATAAACCCTTAAATGTTCCTAAAAACCATAACGAGTGCTCTGGGATGTGCCCCACAGGTTCATCTAGGGAATAAACCCATAAATGTTCCTAAAAAACCTATAAATGTTCCTAAAAACCATCAGCGTTCCTAAAGGAGTGCTCTGGGATGTGCCCCACAAGTTCATCTGGGAATAAACCCATAAATGTTCCTAAAAAACCTATAAATGTTCCTAAAAACCATCAGCGTTCCTAAAGGAGTGCTCTGGGATGTGCCCCACAGGTTCATCTAGGGAATAAACCCATAAATGTTCCTAAAAACCAGTAAACGGCCCTAGAAACCCTGTAAATGTTCCTCCAGGATTGCTCTGGGGTATCCTCAGTGTCCCCACAGTGTCCCTGTGCCCCACATGGCCTTGTGTCCTCAACATTCCTGTGTCCCACACACTGTCCCCATGTCCCCGCAGTGTCCCACGTGCCACCCCCATGTCCCTGCAGTGTCCCCACGGTGTCCCCGTGCCCCACGTGCCACCCCCGTGTCCCCAGCCCGTGTGACACCGCAGTGCCCATCCCAGTCCGGCCAGTGCAGGATGTGACAAAACCAGTTTAAATAGAGAGGGGGGAGGGGCGCGGGGGGCTCAGCCCTTCCTGGGCCCCTTGTCCTTGTCCTTGGCCTTGTCCTTGTCCTTGTCCTTGTCCTTGTCCTTGAAGCAGGGGTTGCCCAGGCCCAGCCCTGTCCCCTGCGCGGTGTCCCCCGGCGTGTCCTCCCCCGCTGGCACCTGCGGCGCGGGCCCTGGGGGGACAGCGGGCACCGTGTCACTGTCCCTGTCCCCGGGCCCTGGGGGGACAGCGGGCACCGTGTCACTGTCCCTGTCCCCGGGCCCTGGGGGACAGCGGGCACCGTGTCACTGTCCCTGTCCATGGGGAGGTGACACTGTCCCAGTGTCACACTGTTCCTGTCCCTGTCCCAGTGTCCCTGTCCTGTCCCTGTCCCCGAGGTGACACTGTCCTGGTGTCTCACTGTCCCCGTGCCCAAGGTGACACTGTCCCAGTGGTCCCAGTGTCCCTGTCCCCGGGGAGGTGTCCCTGTCCTCGGGGGTGTGACACTGTCCCTGTCTCGGTGTCCGTGCCCCGGTGTCACTGTCCCTGTCCCCAGGCTGAGGGGACAGCGGGCACCGTGTCACTGTCCCTGTCCTGGGGGTGACCCAGTGTCCCTGTCCCTGGGGAGGTGACACTGTCCTGGTGTCACACTGTCCCCGTGCCCGAGGTGACACTGTCCCAGTCTCCCTGTCCCCGGGGAGGTGTCCCTGTCCTCGAGGGGTTGACACTGTCCTTGTTGCGGTATCCCTGTCCCCAGGGCTGTCCCTGTCCCTGTCCCTGTTCTGGTGTCCCTGTCCCTGTCCCTGTCCCTGTCGCTGTCCCTGTCCCTGTCGCGCTGTCCCTGTCGCGGTGTCCCTGTCGCGGTGTCCCTGTCCCTGTCGCTGTCCCTGTCGCGGTGTCGCAGTCGCTGCCGTACCGATGTAGCTGAGCAGCACGGGCAGGAACGCCAGGCCGTGTGCCAGCCCCAGCGCGGTGACGATGAGGTTGAGGCGGAAGAAGAAGATGCGCACCAGGCGCGCCTTGGCGAACGCCAGCACGGCCACCCCCGGCAGGTTGGTCATGGCCACCCCCGCCACCACCTGCGGCGACAGCGGTGACACCGCCCGGCCGGGACAGCGGCCCGGGGGATCGGGGACCCGCGGGGCCACCCCCGGCCCAGGAGGTCCCGCGGTGTCACCCCCCAGCTCCAGAAGGGTTTGGGGTCCCCCAGTGCCACCCCCCGGCCCAGGACAGTTTGGGGTCCCGCAGTGCCACCCCCAGCCCCAAAAGGTCCCACAGTGTCACCCCCCCGGCCCAGGAGGTCCCGCGGTGTCACCCCCCAGCTCCAGAAGGGTTTGGGTCCCGCAGTGCCACCCCCAGCCCCAGGACAGTTTGGGGTCCCACCATGCCACCCCCAGCCCTAAAAGGTCCCACAGTGTCACCCCCCCGGCCCAGGAGGGTTTGGGGACCCGCGGTGTCACCCCCAGCCCTAAAAGGTCCTCCGGTGTCACCCCCCAGCTCCAGGAGGTCCCACGGTGTCATCCCTGGCCCCAGGAGAGTTTGGGTCCTGTGGTGTCCCCCCGGACCCAGGAGGTGCCCTGGTGCCCCCCGTGCCCACCTTGCTGCCCATGGTGGCAGTGGCCTCAGCGGCTCGTGCCACCCGCGTGGGCTGGCGGCTGCGGGCGAAGGCGCAGGTGATGTGGGACACGAACTCCACCGAGATGCCCACGGCCTGGGGGGACACCGGGCTGGCACCCCGGGCACCGCTGTGCCCCCAGAGCCACCCTCTGTGCCACCAGAGCCACCCCGGTGTCCCCAGAGCCACCCCCGTGCCCTCAGAGCCACCCCTGTGCCACCAGAGCCACCCCATGTCCCACCTCACGTGTCCCAGTGCCACCCCATGTGGCCCACGTCCCTGTGCCACCCCTCACACCCCACGTCCCTGTGCCACCCCATGTTCCCCATGTCCCCACTGTCCCCTGTGCCATCCCACATCCCTGTGCCACCCCGCCATGCCCCGTGTCCCCACTGTGCCCTGTGCCCCATGTCCCCGTGCCACCCTCCATGCCCCACATCCCTGTGCCACCCCCTGTGTCCCATGTCCCAGCTGTCCCCATGTCCCCTGCCCCGTGCCCGTGTCCCCGTGCCCCTGCCCGCACCGCCACGAGGTTGATGAGTGCCACGGCGTTGTAGGGCACTGCCCAGAGCGCCATGCAGCCCACGGTGCCCAGCAGCGCCATGGCGATGGTGAGCAGCGTGGCCAGGCTGGAGCGCACGTCCATGCCCAGCAGCAGGAAGGACACGGCGAAGGTGGGCACCAGGCACAGCGCCAGCGTCACCAGCCCCTCCACCACCACCGTCAGGTACTGCTCGTAGTACACGTACGTCACCCTGCGGGTGGCACCGCGCTGGCAGCGGGCACGCGGGGAGGGGCACCCCCGGCACCCCAAAACGGGCACTGCCACCCCAAAACGGGCACTGCGACCCCAAAACGGGCACTGGGAACACTGATATGGGCACTGGGACCCCAAACAGGCACTGGGACCCCAAAATGGGATCCTGGCACCCCAAAACAGGCACTGGGCACACTGATATGGGCACTGGGACCCCAAACAGGCACTGGGACCCCAAAATGGGAACCGGGCACCCCAAAACGGGCACTGGGAACACTGATATGGGCACTGCGACCCCAAAACGGGCACTGAGACCCCAAAATGGGCACTAGGCACATTGATGTGGGCACTGGGCACCCCAAAACGGGCACTGGGTACCATGACACGAGCACCAGGACCCCAAAACGGGCAGTGGGATGCCAAAACGGGCACTGGATACTGTGATATGGGCACTTGACACCCCAGAATGGGCACTAGGCACCCCAAAATGGGAACCGGGCACCCCAAAATGGGCACTGGACACCCTGATATGGGCACCCCAGCACCCACAGCACCCTGGGATGGGCACCCTGACCTGGGCACCGCTACCTGCCCCCCCTCAGCGGGCCCCCCCGGTGCCCCGGGGCTGGCAGTGCCACTCACGTGTAGGGGAAGACGCGGAAGGCGGGGTCGGTGCCGGGCACGGCGCGCAGGGTGCTCGTGATGCGCTCTGCCAGGGAGCGGGCAGCGCGCAGGGCACTCGTGTACTCCTGGGACGTGCGCAGCGGGCGCTGGTACGCCATGAAACGCGTGGCTGCGGGCACGGCGCGGTCACTGGGGCAGCGGGCACTCGGGGAGAGGGCACTGGGGCAGTGGTCACTTGGGCAGTGGTCACTCGGGGAGTTGGCACGGCGCGGTCACTGGGGCAGCCAGTGGTCACTTGGGGAGAGGGCACTGGGGCAGCTGGCACCACCGGGGCAGTGGGCACCATGGGGCAGCCATCACTTGGGGCAGTGGGCACTCTGTGGGTAGTGGGCACTCCGGGGGCAGTGGTCACCCCTGGTGGTCAGCAGTCACCCCTGGGTGTCAGTGGTCACTCCTGGGGCTCAATGGTCACCCTGGGGGTCAGCAGCTGCTACAGGGTCAGTGGTCATCCTGGTGGTCAGTGGTCACCCCTGGTGGTCAGTGGTTGACCTGGGGGTCAGTGGTCACTCTTGGTGGTCAGTGATCACCCTAGTGGTCAGCGGTCACTCCCAGGGCTCAGTGGCCACCCTGGTGGTCAATGGTCACCCCTGGGGGTCAGTGGTCACCCCGGTCCCCGTGCCACCCGCACTCACCCAGGATGGTGCCGTTGGCGTCCATGCTCACCGCGGTGTCGTAGGCGCCCAGGCCACTGCAGGGACACGGGAGGGTCAGGGGACACCTGGGGACACCCAGGGGACACCCGGGGACACCCAGGGGACACCCGGGGAGTGCCCACGCTGCTGTTCCTGTCCCTGGGTGTCACCACCCCCATGGCTGGCACTGAGCCCTGGGTGTCCCCACAGGTGCCACCCACCCCTGGGAGCCTCCACAGTGCCCAACTCCGTGTCCCCCTGGGTGGCATTTACCCCCGTGTGTCCCCCCAGCAGCACAGCCCTGGCGTCACCGCGGTGCCACCCGTGCCACCACGGTGCCACTCACCCCTTGGCGCACTGCAGCGTGGGCCGGTCCTGCAGGAACCAGGGCAGGAAGCGCTGGAACTCCTCGGCCGTGGGGCGCCGCACCTTCTTCAGGCACTGGCCCAGGAGGCAGCTGGGCTCAGCTGCGGGCACACCGGCTCAGCGCGGGCCCCGCTCACACCGCGGGCACCCAGGGGCACCCAGGGGTGCAGGGGGCCTGCACAGCAGGCACCAAGCAGGCGCCCAGGGGGCATCACGGTAGGTGCCCAGTGACCTCCCCGTGGGCACCCAATGGACACACAATGGGCATTCAATGACCACCCAATGGGCACCCAATGGACACCCAAGGGACACCCAGTGGGCATCCAATGGGCATCCAATGGTCATCACAGTAGGTACCCAATGACCACCCAGTGGCACCCAATGGCCACCCAACAGCCCCCATGGCGGGCACCCCATGGCACCCAACACCACCATGGCGGGCACCCCGTGCCCCCGCAGCCCGTGCCCCGGCGCACTCACTGCTGGTGGAGGGGCAGAACTCGCCCTTGTGCTCCCCGGCCTGGTAGATGCGGCAGCAGCGCACCGTGGGGTTCAGCCAGTCCAGGAAGTCGTCCAGCCACGAGGTGGCCGGGATGGCCAGGTAGGACCTGGGGAGGGCACAGGGGGCTGGCAGGAGGCGGGCGCGGCCGGGCGGGCGGGCGCGGCGCGCGGGCACTCACGCGTTGGGGAAGCGCGTGGCCAGCTGGATGGTCTGCGTCAGCGAGTTGGCGTCGCAGCCCGCGCTGGAGCACACGGCGTTGGTGCCGTTCTCCGAGGAGAAGTCGAAGCCGCTCGTGGTGACGAAGTAGGTGGGGACGCCCACGGCCAGGTAGCGGTTCAGCTCCGAGAAGTACGGCAGCAGGTACGAGTCCTGGGGCAGCGGGGTGGCAGCGGTGGCACCCGCGGGGGCACGAGGGGACGGAGGGGACAGAGGGCACAGAGGGGGCACAGAGGGGACAGAGGGACACAGAGGGGACACAGAGGGGTCCCAAAGGAGTGCCAGCATCCCAGCGGGTCCCCATACAGGGCCGTGCCACCCCTGCCACGTGTCCCCACGTCACAGCCCCACGTGTCCCTGTTCAGGGCCGTGTCACCCACCCAGCACCCACCGGTCTCAAAGGGGTCCCCCCATATGTCACCCCTACATGTCCCCAAGCCTCCCCATGGGGGGCACCCCCGGATGTCCCCACAGGGCCCCCCTGTCCCCCCGTGTGTCCCCGCTGTCCCCGCGGTGCCCGCTTGCGGTGCCCACCTCGGGCAGTGCCAGCTCCTGGTCCAGCCCCACGGACACGTGGAAGAGCAGGAAGAGCCCGGCGCAGGCCAGGAACAGGAACAGCAGCACCTGGGGGAGGGGGGCTCAGGGACCCCACCCCAAACCCCAGAGACCCCCAGGACCCCAAAAAACCCAACAGAGACCCCCAGAACCCCCAAACCTCAGAGACCCCCCAACCCCAAACCCACAGAGACCCCCAAACCCACAGAGACCCCCGGGACCCCAAACTCCCACAGAGACCCCCAAACCCCAAACTCCCCCGTGCCCCCGTGCCCCCCGTGCCCCCGTGCCCCCCATGCCCGTGCCCGTGCCCTCACCACGGCGGGCCGCACCAGGGGGTGCAGCAGCACGGGGGTGTAGAAGCGCTCGAGGAGGGGGCGCAGCAGCCCCCGGCCCCCCCCGGCCGTGCCCCCCTTGCCATCCCCGCAGCAGCAGCAGAGGTCGAAGCGCCCGGCCTGCGGGCACGGGGGGGTTGGCACGGCTCCTCTGTGCCCCCCCCGTGCCCCGCGGGTGTCCCCTGCCCACCCTGGGCACAGCCGGGGGACCCTCACCCTCCCCTGGGACCCTCACCCACCCCGGGGTCCCTGTGCCCACCCTGGGGTCCCAGTGCCCACCCTGGGCATTCTGACACCCACCCTGGGGGCTTCATGAGCACCTGTGCCCACCCTGGGGATCCTCACACCCACCTTGGGATCCCCATGGGCACCCTGGGGACCTCTCACCCACCCCGTGCCCACCCTGGGGCCCCTCTCACCCACCCCTCGCACCCAGCCCGAGCCCCCCGCCCTGGCCCCGCGGTGCCCCCGGTGCCACCTCCTGTCGCCGCCTGTCCAGCGCCACCAGCGCCACAAACCCCGACATCTGCAGCACGAAGTCCAGCGCGATGGCGAGCGCGGCCGTCAGGGCGAAGGTCCGCACGGCTGGCATGGACGAGAGGGCACCTGCGGGACCCCCGGGTCACCGAGACCCCGGGCACCCCCCTGGCACCCCCGGGTCAGCGGGACATGCCCGGACACACCCCTGGCATCCCCGTGTCACCCCTCGGTGTCACCGGGACCCCATGCCAGCCCTGCCACACCCCCCAGCGCCCGTGCCCGTTGTCCCCCATGTCGCTGTGCCCACCCCGTGCCCCCCGTGCCCGCCGTGCCCCCGCACCGAAGAGGAAGCAGACGGTCTCGGAGAGGCTGCAGAGCAGCATGCTCGGTGCCACCTGTGCCAGCACCCGCCCCAGGTGCTGCTCCCGCGTCTCGCCCGGCTCCGGCTGCGACTGCTGCTGCCAGGGAGGGGGGTCAGGGCCGGCCCGGGCACCCCCAGACCCGGGGGGCACCCCCAGACCCCAAACTGCCCCATGCCCCCAGGTGTCTCCAGGTGCCCCAGGTGCCCCCAGCTACCCCCCGGTGCCCCCGGTGCCCCCGGTGCCCGGTGCCGCACCTGCAGCTCCTGCACGAAGATGAAGATGTTGTCGGCGCCCACGGCCAGCACGAGGAAGGGCACGACCTCGATGATGATGAGGGACGAGCGCAGCCCCAGCAGCGCCAGCAGCCCCATGGCGGCCAGCACGGCGCCCAGCACCACCGCGATGCCCCCCAGCGCCAGCGTCACCTTGGACTCCACCTGCGGCACCCGCGGGGGCACCCCGGGTCAGCACCCCCGGCTGGGCACCCCCGAACCCCCCGGGGGGCGCCCCGGGTCAGCACCCCCGAGTGGGCACCCCGAACCCCCCGGCTGGGCACCCCGAATCCCCCGGGGCTCACAAAAACCCTCTGCCACCCCCAAACCCCCCCGAGCCCCCCAAATCGACCCGGAGCTCACCAGGACCCTCCCTCATCCCCAAACCGCACAGGACCCCCCAAACCCACCGCCCTGGGGTGGCACCAGGACCCTCTGCCACCCCTGTGCCCCCCAAACCAAATCCCCCCCGGCTCACCAGGACCCTCTGCCATCCCCGTGCCCCCCGTGCCCCCCGGGGCTCACCAGGACCCTCCGCCAGGCCGTGTACTCGCCCAGGGCCAGCGCGATGTAGGCGAACACCAGCAGGTAGCTGGTGGCGAACACCGGCAGGTCCTCCCCGCTCGTGCGGTTGATCTCGTCCTCCAGAGAGCGCTGAGGGGACAGCGACAGCGACAGCCACAGCTGGGGGCACCGGGGCACCGGGGCACCGGAGGCAGGGAGGAGGGACAGGGACATGGGGACACCGGGGGCACCAGGGGCACCAGGGGCATGGGGACACCGGGGACATGGAAGGGGCACAGGGACACTGGGGACACCAGGGATGTGAGGGGCACTGGGGGAACCGAGGGCAGGGGGACACGAGGGGCACCAGGGGCACGGGGACATGGAAGGGGCACAGGGACATGGGGGGCAGTGGGGACATGAAGGGGACACAGGGTTCGCTGAGGCCACTACGGACACAGGTGACATAGGGAACATGGGGGTCACAGAGACACGGAGGGGACACGGGGGGGACACTGAGGGGACACGGGGTTCACTGAGGCCACTACAGACAGCATGACGCAGGTGACATTGGGAACACGGCGGTCACACAGGAGACACATAGGGACATGGAGGGGACACGGAGGGAACACGGTGCGGACACACTACGGACACCGTGACACAGGTGACATCGGGGGACATGGGGACACGGAGGGACACAGGGGACACGGAGGGGACACGGAGGGGCACGGCCGCACCTCGGCCATGAAGGTGACCGAGAGGTTGTGGCGGTGGCGGCGCTGGAAGTCGCGCACCACGCGCAGGAACTGCCGCTCCCAGCTCAGCGCCCACTCGAGGCGCGGGTCCCCCGCGGGGAAGTTGTTCAGCGAGTAGGTGACGATCAGCGCCTCGGCCTCCGTGTACTCCGACTCTGCGGGGACACGGCGGTCACGGCGCGGGGACACCTCGGGGACCTCTCGGGGACTCTCGGGGCCCCCCAGCGCCCCGGCCCCCCCGTACCGCGGTAGCCGCCCAGGGCGATGTAGGGGAACACGGGCCCGCCATACTCGGCCATGCAGCTCAGCTCCAGCGCCGTGATGTCCTTGAAGGAGAGCGGGGAGCTGGAGGCGACAGGGCCGGGCCGTCAGCGGGGGCAGCGCCCGCCCGGCCCCCGCCCCGCGCCCGCTGCCACCCGCGGGCACCCCGGCTGCCGTGGGGGACGCGTGGGTGGCACCGCAGGGACACGGCCTGGCGCCCAACAGCAATGGGGACACACGGGTGGCATCACAGACACACAGCCTGGCGCCCAACAGAGATGGGGACACCCGCGGGATAGCCCAGACGCACGGCCTGATGCCCAACAGAGATGGGGACACATGGGTGGCACCACAGGGACACGGCCTGGCGCCCAACAGGGATGGGGACACGTGGGTGGCACCCTGAACCCGCATGGGCATCATCCCAGCCCCAAAACTGGCCACCCCACGGGCACCGTGCCACAGGGGGCACCCCACAGCTGTCACCCCAGCCCCACAGCAGGGCACCCCGCGGTGCCCGTGGCACCCACTTGACGCAGTAGATGAGGTGGTCGTGCCAGTCCACGGTGCCCTGCTGCTTGCCGTCCTGCCAGGCGCTGAGCGCCAGGCGGCTGCGGTTGTTCTGGAAGTACTGCGTGACGCTGTTGACGGCGCAGTCGCCCACGCCGGGCGCCGCGGGGTTCAGCGGCGCGTAGCACACGTCCTGCAGGCTGACGTTCCTGCCCGCGCCCGCCGCCCACGCCGTGGTGCCCGCCAGCGTCTCCTGCAGCTCCAGCAGCGCCAGCAGCACGTCCTGCGCCAGCACCCCGCTGAAGTTCTTGGTGCCCAGCACCACCGAGTCGTAGGTGAGGCCGGCGCGCCCCGGCGCCGTCACGATCACCTGGTTGGTGCGCAGGAAGGGCCCGAAGTGGCGGTCGTGGAACTCCTTCTCCTGCCTGGCACGGCTGCCCGGCGCCGACCACAGCTCCACGGGGTCCGTGGTCAGCTGCAGGGTCACCAGCCCGGCCGAGAGCCCCCCGGCCACCGCCACGGCCACCGCCAGCACGGCCACCGGCCACGCGGCCACCACCGTGCCCCAGCGTCGGCGGGCGGCGCCACGGGCGGGCAGGCCTGGGCGCAGTCCTGGCACGAGCACGGCTCCTGGTCGGCGCTGGGCGCTTGGTCGCAGCGCCAGGCGGGCGCGTCCAGCGGGACGATGCCCTGGCCGGGCTCGGAGCCGTTGGGCAGCAGCTGGAAGTCGATCTGCAGCGGCGCCAGCCCGTTGTTCTTGTCGCCCTGGTAGTCCAGCCAGCGCTGGGCCGTGCACAGCTGGGCGCCGTAGCGCCCGCACATGGTGGAGATGGCATAGCCGCCCGTGGCGGGCAGCCGCACGCCCTGGCACGAGGCGAAGGCGGCCTCGGCGTAGCGGCGGCGGTAGAAGAGCTGGTACTCCAGCACGGCGTGGGCGCCAGGCACCACCGTGTAGTTGGCCACGCGGGTGACGTTGGTGAAGAGGCTCTGGTCGGGGCTGCAGATGTTGTGGCAGTAGAGGTTGGCGAAGTTGCGGGCGCAGGCCGGGCACCGCGCCAGCACGGTGCCCGAGAGCCCCACGCTGAGGCGCAGCGCGCTCAGCTGCCCGTAGCTGCAGCACACCCGCGTGGTCTCGTTGTCCCCCCGTGCCAGCTCGGGGCACACGACGCGCAGCAGGGACAGCAGCGCGCCCCGTGCCACCCGCGCCGGCGTGTTGGACAGGCAGGGCACCTTGGAGGGCACCAGCGACATGTTGATCTCGGGGTTGCGCCCGCACTCGCCGTAGAAGGCGCAGACGCCGGCCTGGCGCACGGGGGTCAGCAACGGCGACGCCTGCGGGGACGGGGACGGGGTGGTGGCACGGTGGTGGCACCTTGAGGGGGGCCTGGTGGGCACCACGGAGGTGTCGCCACAGCCAGGGCACCGTTGGTTCCTCCAAATGTCACCCAGTGGGCACCATGGCATTGTCCCCACACTCTGCCACCTCCAGTTCCTCCAAGTGTCACCCAAATGTCACCCAGTGGGCACCACAGCAGTGTCCCCCCACTCTGCCACCTTCAGTTCCCCCAGATGTCACCCAGATGGCACCACAAGGGTGTCCCCTGGCTCTGCCCACCCCAAACGTTCCGAGTGCCACCCAAATGTCACCAGGCGGGCACGGCACCGGTGTCCCCCCGGCTCTGCCACCCTCAGCCCCCAAATGTCACCGCAGCGGTGCCCCCCGTCCCCCCCGGTGCCACCCCCAGTGCCCGCCCCGCGTCCCTCCCAGTGCCACCCGCAGTGTCCCTGTCCCTACCAGCGCCAGGAGCGCGGCCAGGAGGGCGCCGGGCAGTGCCAGGGAGGCGGCCATGCTGACAGGGCTGTCCCCGAGTGCCACCCGCGCCTTTAAAGCCCCCCCGCCCCCCGGTGCCGGCCGGGGAGGGCACCGCTGGCCTGATGGCAGCGGGGCCAATCAGCCCCGGGGCCGGATCGATCATTAACCCGATCATCGATCGATCGGGGCGGGGCCCGGCGGCCCCGCCGGGGCGGGGTGGCACTGCCACCCGTGTGGCAGCAGGCGGCACCGTGGGAACCGACACGGGGAGAAAACGGGGATTTATGCTCAGGGTGGCATCAGGGGCACCCACGGGCACCGGTTTGGGGACAAACGCAGGAATTTGGGAGCGGGGGTGGCACAGGGTGGCAGCAGGACGTCACCACGGGCACCGGTGACAGCGCCGGTGCCACATCCCGGGATCCCGGGGTGGCGCCCTGCTGTCCCCCACGCCGAGGGCACGGCTGTGCCAGGGCCACCTTGGTGCCATCCCGGTGGTGACAGAGCCAGCCTGGTGCCATCCTCGTGTGCCAGGGCCATCCCTGTGCCCTCTGTCCCAGTGACATCCCAGTGGTGCCGCTGCCACCCCGGCACCACCCCTTGTGTGCCATCCTGGTGGTGACCTGGGTCATCTTGGTGCCATCCCGGTGTGACAGTGCCATGCCATCCCAGTGCCCTCTGTCCCGGGTGGCTCCAGGGGCCTGGACCCTGCTCAGTGCCATCCCAGTGCCATCCCAGTGCCCTCTGTCCCCGCCGGGTTCAGGGCCCTGGACCCCGCTCGGTGCCACGCCCGTCCCCAATGTCACCAGGGTGGGGCACTGCCACCCCCGCCCTTCCTGGGTCCCGGTGCCACCCCCGAGCCCGCGCCGGGTCCCCAGGGATGCCACCCCCCGATGCCATCGGTGCCACCCCCGCAGTGTCCCCAGGGATGCCACCCCCGATGCCACCTGTGCCACCCGCGGGCGTCCTTGTGCCGCTCTTTATGGCCCTGCTGGCCTTGGGGACAAAAAGGGGGTGACAGATAAGGGGGGGGGGACAGATAACGGGGCACAGATAACGGGGGACACTGCCCTGGCGCCGCCCTGGCACCTTTGCCCACGCCAGCGTCACCCGCCTGTCCCTGCCTGTCCCCAGCCCCGCCTGGCACCGTGCCCAGCCCGGCCCCGCCACGCAGCCACCAAGGGACACCGGGGAGGCTCCGGGGCACCTTTATTGTCACCAAGCCCTGGCGGGGCACGGCATGGCACAGGTGGGTCCCCAGGTGGCACAGGGGTGCCCCCAGCCGTGCCAGGCTCAGGGGGTGCCCGCTGCCCCCCGTTTGTTCCCTCGCCGGGTGAACCTGAAGCTCTGCAGGGGATTCCCGGAGCGGGGCTGCGAAACAGGGGGGGCACAGAGGGGTCAGGGGTTTTGGGGGGATTTTGGGGTGGGATTTGGGAGATTGCGCGGTTCAGCAGGAATTTTGGGGGTGGAATTTGGGGGATTCTGAGGTTCAGGGGGGATTTTGGGGGGGATTTGGGGTCCCTCACCTTGCTGCCCCCCCGCCGGGGCCCGGCCCCTCGGGGACATTTCCTCTTTTTGGGGTTGGGGTCGGCGATGCCGCGGAGACTGGGGGGCACTGGGGGGGCAAAAGGGATTAGTGCACCCCAAAACCCAAATTCACCCCACTGCCCACCCCAAAACCACTCCCAGACCCCCATTTCCCCCATTTTTCCCTTTTATTTCCCCAAAATTTCAATTTTTTCCCCCATTTTTCCCCAACTTCCCCCATTTCTGGTACCCAGGTAGTCGTGCCCATGGCCCAGGTGTGGCTCACCCCACTTCCATTTCCCCAGTCCTTTTATTTCCCCAAAATTTCAATTTTTTTCCCCCATTTTTCCCCAACTTCCCCCATTTCTGGTACCCAGGTACTCGTGCCCATGCTCCAGGTGTGGCTGACCCCACTCCCATTTCCCCAGTTTTTATCCCATTTTCCCCCCAAAATTTCAATTTCTTTCCCCATTTTTTCCCAAAATTTCAATTTTCCCCCATTTTTCCCCAGTTTCCCCCCGTTCTGGTACCCAGGTACTCGTGCCCATGCTCCAGGTGTGGCTGACCCCACTCCCATTTCCCCAGTTTTTATCCCATTTTCCCCCCAAAATTTCAATTTCTTTCCCCATTTTTTCCCAAAATTTCAATTTTTTCCCCCATTTTTTTCCCAACATTTCAATTTTTCCCCCCATTTTTCCCCAGTTTTCCCCTGTTCTGGTACCCAGGTAGTCGGGCACGTGGCCCAGGTGTGGCTGCACGCTGGCCGGGTGCAGGGGCCGGTCGTGCCTCAGCGCCTGCAGGTCCCGGGGATTGTCCTCAAAATACACCTGGAACCCATTAATTAACCCTTCATTAATCACCAATCACTAATTAACCAGTCAATCAGCCACTGGGCCAGGGAAATTCCTCCCCTAGACTGAACTGGGTGACATCAAAATGGCAAAAATGGGGTTAAAATGGAGGGGTTGGGGAGGAAACTCCAGGATTTGGGGTTTTCCCCCAGTTTTGGGGTCTCACCTTGAGCTTCTCGCAGTTGAGCAGCTCCTGGCGCAGCTCCCGCAGCCGCGCCTCGCGCACGGCCTGCTTGGTGACAGCACGCATGGCGTCCTGGGGACAGCAGTGGGGACATTGGGGACATGGGCACAGCATTGGGGACATGGGGACAGCACTGGGGACAGCAGGGACAGGGCTGCTTGGTGACAGCACGCATGGCGTCCTGGGGACAGCAGTGGGGACATTGGGGACATGGGCACAGCATTGGGGACATGGGGACAGCACTGGGGACAGCAGGGACAGGGCTGCTTGGTGACAGCACGCATGGCGTCCTGGGGACATGGGGACATCAGGACACTGGGGACAGCAGGACACCCCCATGGCATCCTGGGGACACTGGGACATCCCTGGGGACCCCCCACCAGTGCATCCTCAGGAGGGGACACGGGGTGGCAGCAGCCCCCTGGTGTCCCCTCGGTGTCCCCACTGTCCCCCTCTGTCCCCTCGGTGTCCCCACTGTCCCCCCCTGTCCCCTCAGTGTCCCCCTGTCCCCTCAATGGCCCCACTGTCCCCCCGGTGTCCCTCACCCTGCAGCGGTACCGCAGCGTCTCGATCTCCTCCATGCGGAACTCGTAGGGCTGCAGCATGGACTGCCCGTTCTCTGTGGGGACACGGGGCCACTCGCTGTCACCTCAGCGTCCCCAAGCCCCCCTGACCACCCCCCACCGTGTCCCCAAGTGCCACCTGCTGCCAGCGTGTCCTCGATGCGCCGCAGCCCCTCCAGCTCGTCGGGCAGTGCCAGCGTCAGCGCCGTGCCAGGGCTGTCCCCGCGCGCCGTCCTGGGGACAGGGACACCCTGGGGACACCGTGGGGACACCCCCTGACACCCTGGGGACACCCTGATACCCCTGGGGACAGGGACACTGTGGGGACACCATGGTGACATGGGTGACACACCTGCCCACGCGGTGGATGTAGGACAACACTGAGCTGGGGACACCGAAGTTGTGACCCCCAAACCCCCTGCTGACCCCGAGGACACCATGGTGGCCCTGGTGACCCCGTGGTGGCCCTGTGGTGACCCCGGTGACCCCGAGGTGGCCCCGGTGACACACCTGCCCACGCGGTGGATGTAGGTCTCCACGGAGCTGGGGACATCGAAGTTGATGACGGCGGCGACGTTCTGGAAATCGATGCCACGAGAGACACCGAACTCGGGGTCCTGGGGACACTGGGGGGGCTGTCCCTTCCCGTCACCCTTCTTGTCCCCCTTCTTGTCACCCTTCCTGCAGGGACACAGGCACAGTCAGGGACATGGGGACATTGTGGGGGCTGTCACCTCCTCTCACCCTTCCTGGGGACATGGGCACAGTCAGGGACACAGGTCCCAGTCCCCAGTGCCACCCCATGTCCCCAATGTCCCCCCTGACCTGGCCGTGCCCTGGCTGTCCCCAGTGTCCCCATGTCCCCCTGACCTGGCCGTGCTTGCCCCCCCTGCGCGGGCGGTGCCGGGGGGGCTCCGCCGGCCCCTCCTCGTCGGTGGCCACGATGTAATCGTAGAGACCCCGGTTAAACTGGGCGATGACGTGGCACCTGTGGCACAGGGACATCCCAGTGTCACCAGGGACACCCCAGTGTCACCTGGGACAGGGACAGGAATTGACAGCACCAACAGGAAACCCCACCCCACAAACCCCACCCCACAAATCCCACCCCACAAACCCCCCCAGCACTCACCAGGATCTCACAGGCAGCTGCGGGTTCAGGGCACAAAAGGGAATTCCCACAAACCCCACCCCATAAATCCCATCCCACAATTCCTACTCCACTTCCACTCTGAAATCAATGGGATCAGGTGAAGACCCAGGAATTTAGGACTCAAATGGGAATTCCCATAAACCCAACCCCACAAACCTCCCAGACTCACCAGAATCTCACAGACAGCTGCAGGATGAGGGCACAAACGGGAATTCCCACAGACCCCACCCCACAAATCCCACTCCCTAAATCCCACCCCACAAACCCCCCAGCCTCACCGGGAGCGCGCGGGCAGCTGCGGGTTGAGGACAAAAGCAGGATTTCCCACAGACCCCACCCCACAAATCCCACTCCCTAAATCCCACCCCACAAACCCCCCAGCCTCACCGGGAGCGCGCGGGCAGCTGCGGGTTGAGGACAAAAGCAGGATTTCCCACAAACCCCACCCCACAACCCCCCAGCCTCACCGGGAGCGCGCGGGCAGCTGCGGGTTGAGCGCGCAGGCGGCGATCCCGAACTGCTCCAGGAAGAGCTTGAGGCGGAAGGCCCGGGCCAGGCTGCCCACGAAGAGCAGCGCGCGGCCCCGCAGCAGCCGCAGCTTCAGCAGCGCCGCCAGCAGCAGGAACTTGTCCTCCTCGGAGCCACAGCGCAGCTGGAACTGCTGCAGCTGGGAACGGCCGGGCAGCCGGGGCTCGGGGGGCACCACCTGCACCTGGGGTGGGATTTGGGGGGAAAAACCCAAAAATGGGGAGTGGGAAACTGCTGCAGCTGGGAACGGCCGCGCAGCCGGGGCTCGGGGGGAACCACCTGCACCTGGGATGGGATTTGGGGTGAAAAACCCGAATTTGGGGAGTGGGGAACTGCTGGAGATGGGGCTCAAGGGGCACCACCTGCACCTGAACGGGGTTTGGGGTGAAAAACCCGAAAATGGGAGTGGGGAATTGCCCTCGGGGCACAACCTGCACCTGGAATGGGATTTAGGGTTAAAATCCCAAAACTGGGGACTGGGGAACTGCTGGAGATGAGGGTCTGGGGACAGAACCTGCACCTGGGATTTGGGGTGAAAATCCCAAAACTGGGGACTGGCAAACTGCCCTGGGGGCACAACCTACACCTGAAATGGGATTTGAGATTAGGATCCCAAAAACAGGGATTGGGGAACTGGAATTCCCAGGGAATTTGGGGTCAGAGATGGGAAATGGGGGGTGGTGTTCCCAAATCCTGCTCCTAGAAACACAGTGTTCCCAAATCCCGGTGTTTTCCATCTCTGTGCCCGCTGCAGATCCCACAAAATGCCCCCAATGCCCCAATGCTCACGGGGTTGTGCAGCACCAGCTCCTGCAGCGCCTCCAGCTCGGGGTTCAGGGTGGCCGACACCAGTAGGGCCTGGTAGATCTTGGGCATGTGGCTGGGGGGGCACGGGGGGTCAGGGGCACCCCCAAAACCCCCCCGGGCACCCCAGAGTCCTTCTGAGTGCCCCAAGACTGCCCAGAACACCCCAAAACTGCTGAGAACCCCCATAACCCTTCAGTGCCCCTGAAACCTCAAAGACCCCAAAGCCCTCAGTGCCCCCCAAATTCTCAGTGAAATCTCAAAGCCCCAAAACCTCCCAGGGAGCCCCAAAACCTCTGAGAACCCCAAAATGGTGAGTGCCCCCAAAACCTCTCAGGGAACCCCAAAACCTCTGAGAACCCAAAACCCTCAGTGCCCCCAAAACCTCTCAGGGAGCCCCAAAACTTTAAAGACCCCAAAACCCTCATTGTCCCATCACTGTCCCCATGTCCTCACTGTCCCATGTCCCCTCCCACTGTCCCCTCCCTGTCCTCAGTGTCCCCCTCCATTACCCCCTCATTGTTCCCATGTTCCCTCCAATTGTCCCACCCATGTCCTTCCCACTGTCCCCTCCCATTGTCCCCCTGACTGTCCCCTCAGTGTCCCCTCCCTGTCCTCCTGCTGTCCCCTGGGTGTCCCCATGTCCCTCCCACTGTACCCCTCCATGTCCCCAGTGTACTCCTCACTGTCCCCATGTCCCCTCCAATTGTCCCACCCATGTCCTTCCCACTGTCCCCCTGACTGTTCCCTCAGTGTCCCCTCCCTGTCCTCCTGTGTTCTTCTCTGTGTCCCCACCGTGTCCCCTGGGTGTCCCTGGCTGTTCCCTGGCTGTCCCCTCAGTGTCCCCTCCCTGTCCTCCTGCTGTCCCCTGGGTGTCCCTGGCTGTCCCCTCAGTGTCCCCTGGCTGTTCCCTGGCTGTCCCTGGATGTCCCTGGCTGTTCCCTGGATGTCCCCTCAGTGTCCCCTGGCTGTCCCTGGATGTCCCCCCAGTGTCCCCCTGCTGTCCCCGGTGTCCCCACCAGAGCAGGGCCCACCCCTCCCGGAACCCCGGCGACCGCTGCCCGCAATCCCCCGCTCTGCCCAGCCGAACGCCGCCCCGCTGTCCCGCTGCCCCTCACCCTCAGCAGCCGCCCGTCCAGCCCCATGTGCTCGAACCCCTTCTCCTCCATCTCTGCCGCCATCTTGGCCCCGCCGCCCACACACACAGAGAGCACACTTCCGGTCGAACTGCACCGCCCACAGACACTTCCGGTGGCGCGTCCAGAGCGCCCTCAGGGCGGCTGGAAGCTTACAGCGCCCCCTGGCGGTGGAGGACCGAGAGCATCCCCAACACCCCAAAATCCCCCCGGGGTCGATTTTTGGGGGGAAACCGCACTTTGGGCAGGCAGATGAACGCTTGGAGCGCCAGGACCCCCTCCCTGCCCCAAAAACGCACCGACACCTCTTGGTGGAACCAAAAAAACCTTTATTTCCCCCCAACTTGTGGAGTGGTGCTTCTCTGCTCCCCCCCCCATGGCAGGCAGGGCACCCCAAAATCCGCAGGGAGCACCCCGGGATGGGTTTGGGGTCCCGGCAGGGAGTGGGGGGCTCTCCCCAGCACCCCAGGGTGGGTGGGATGGGTTTGGGGAACCCCTGGGGTCCCTCCCCAGCACCCCAGGGTGGGGGGATCCCCCATGACGGGGCTGAGGGTGGGTTTTGGGGAGCCCCCCGAGGGGCTTTTGGGGGGCTACACCAACTTCTTGGCCTCGAAGAAGCTCTTGAGGTGCCGCATCTGCCAGAGGCCGGTGAGGATGAGGATGACGGTCTGGGCGATGGACCACCAGAGCACGCGCTGGTTGGTGCTCTCGCTGGCCAGCCCCACAGCCCCATTCCACTCCTGTCCGCAATGTCCCCAACGTCCCCAGGGCTCCCAGTGCCACCCAATCCTTTCCCACCCCAAATCCCCCAGTTCCCCCCAGTATCCCCAGTTCCCCCCAGTTCCCCTCACCTCCTTGAGGCGCAGCAGTTTGTGCAGCAGCGGCAGCCCGTACGCTCCGGTTTTCCCCGAGCCCGTCCTGGCCCGGGCCAGCAGGTCGCGGCCCTCCATGGCCAGCGGGATGGCGCGGGCCTGGATGGCCGTGGGCGCTGCCCAGCCCAGCTCCGCCACCGCCTGCGGGCAGCGCCACGGTGACCGCCCGGCCCCGGTGCCGCCCGCGGGCAGCGCCGTGCCAGGGGGACGGGCCCCGGTGTCCCCCCGGCCAAACACCCAAAATCCCATCAATCCACCCCAAAATCCACGCTGAAACCCCATAAATCCACACTGAAACCCCATGGATTCACCCCAAAACCCCACAGACTGGGTGCTTGGTGCTCTCGCTGGTCACGTGGAACCGCTCCTCGCGGTACTGAAACACCCTAAAAATTCCCACTGAAACCCCAAAGATTCCCCCCAAAATCCAAAAAATCCACACCGAAATCCCACAGATTCACCCCAAAACCCCATAAATCCACTCTGAAACACCAACAATTCACCCCAAAATCCCATAAATCCACCCCAAAAACCCCACAGACTGGCTGGCTGGTGCTCTCGCTGGTCATACGAAACCGCTCCTCGCGGTACCGGAACGCTCCAAAAATTCCCACTGAAACCCCAAAGATTCACCCCAAACCCCCAAAGATTCACCCTAAACCCCCATGGATTTACCCCAACACCCCCTGAATTCATCCCAGAACCCTGTGGATTGACCCCAAAACCCCGTGGATTCACCTCAACCCCACGGATTGACCCCAAAACTCCACGGGTTGACCCCAAAACCCCACAGATTCACACCAACACCACTCGCGCCACCTCAAACCTGCAGATCCACCCCCACGCGGAACCGCTCCTCGCGGTACTGAAACACCCTAAAAATTCCCACTGAAACCCCAAAGATTCCCCCCAAAATCCAAAAAATCCACACCGAAATCCCACAGATTCACCCCAAAACCCCATAAATCCACTCTGAAACACCAACAATTCACCCCAAAATCCCATAAATCCACCCCAAAAACCCCACAGACTGGCTGGCTGGTGCTCTCGCTGGTCATACGAAACCGCTCCTCGCGGTACCGGAACGCTCCAAAAATTCCCACTGAAACCCCAAAGATTCACCCCAAAACCCCAAAAATTCACCCCAAACCCCCACGGATTCACCCCAACACCCCCTGAATTCATCCCAGAACCCTGTGGATTGACCCCAAAACCCCGTGGATTCACCTCAACCCCACGGATTGACCCCAAAACTCCACGGGTTGACCCCAAAACCCCACAGATTCACACCAACACCACTCGCGCCACCTCAAACCTGCAGATCCACCCCAAACCCACACGGCCCGACCCCAAACCCCCCAAACCCCCCAGCCCCGCGGCGCCGCTGACCCGCTGGTAGTTCTGCTCCTTCTGGATCTGCTCCACCTGGTCGAGCAGCTGGCGCGCGCGGAGCTGCAGCTCCGTCAGCTTGTCCTTGGCGGCGATCTCGGGGTAGTTGTTGGTGTGCTCGCCCACCTGGATGTCCAGGTGCACCCGCTGCGGGACAGGGCACGGGCTGGCACCGGGGCGGGCGCCGGGGCGCCAGCCACGGCCACGGGGTCAAACATGGCACCAACCATGGCGCCAGCCACGGCCACGGGCGTGGGGTCAAACACGGTGCCAACCATGGCTGCAAACATGGCTCCAACCAACCATGGCACCAGCAATGCACAGCCACAGAGAGGGCACACAGCTGGCACCAGCGCTGGCACTTCCCTGGGGCTGGCACGGGAGGCTGTGCCAGGGCCGTGCCAGGCTGCCCCAGGGCATTACCAGCTTGCCGCCGGCGAACAGCGCCATGCGGGTGGAGTTGGAGTGCAGGCAGATCTGGTGCTCGCCCGGCGTGTGCGACGTGAAGGTGAAGCGCCCCTCGGAGCCGTACTGCCGCGACATCACCACCTGTGCCAACGCGGGGACAGCTCAGGGCCACGGGCACCGGGGCATGGCCACCAACACCCCCGGGGCACTGGGGCACGGCCACAGGCACCGCCCGTGCCAACGTGGGGACACTGTCAGGGCCATGGGCATGGCTACTGGCGTGCCCAGGGGGTGCCCAGGAACTTTTCCCCCTGCCCGGGGGGTGCCCAAACCTCCCAGGAACACAACCCCATGCCCAGGGGATGCCCAGGAATCCTTCCCTGTGCCCAGGGGATGCTCAGGACCCCCTCCTCATGCCTCACTGGGGTGCCCAAATCCTCTCATAGACCCCTCCCCGTGCCCAGGGGATGCCCAGGAATCCTTCCCTGTGCCCAGGGGATGCTCAGGACCCCCTCCTCATGCCTCACTGGGGTGCCCAAATCCTCTCATAGACCCCTCCCCGTGCCCAGGGGATGCCCAGGACCCCCCTCACCTTTCCAGCCCAGGAATCCTTCCCTGTGCCCAGGGGATGCTCAGGACCCCCTCCTCGTGCCTCATGGGGGTGCCCAAACCCTCTCATGGACCCCTCCCCATGCCCAAGGGATGCCCAGGAACCCTTCCCCGTGCCCAGAGGATGCTCAGGACCCCCTCCTCGTGCGGGTGCCCAAACCCTCTCATGGACGCCTCCCCGTGCCCAGGGGATGCCCAGGAGCCCCCCTCACCTTTCCGTCGGGGTCCTTGACCTCCACGTGCATGCCCAGCCCGGGCGTGGAGGGCAGGAAGGACTCGGACTGTTTGTCCCACAGCTGCGTCCGGTAATTGCCTGGCACCGAGCGGGCACACGGGCTCGGAGCCGACCCCGGTGCCCGGTGGGCTCTGATCCCCCCCGAGCCCCTCGGTGGAGCTGCCCGCCAATCCCGGCACCCCCTCCGGTGCTCTCCCGGTGGTCTCTCCCGTTCCCCCCCATTCCCGGTGGTCTCTCCCGTTCCCCCCCCGCCATTCCCGGTGGTCTCTCCCGTCCCCTCCCATTCGCGGTGGTCTCTCCCGTTCCCCCCTCACGGCCCCCGCCGCCCGCCCGCACCGATGACCATGGTCTCGTCGGGGATCTCCTCGATGAAGCAGCGCTTCTCGGTCTCCCCGATGTGGAAGTAGAGCCCGTGCGCGCCCCAGGCCAGCAGCAGCACCGCGGCCACCGCCGCCCTCAGCGCTTCCCACGGCGCCGCCATGGTCCCTCCTGCCCTCCCGCCGGGGGCGCTCTGCGCATGCGCCAGCGCCTCACCCGGCTCAGCGCGCACGCGCCGCGCTCCCGGCGCACGCGCAGTGCCGCCCTCAGCGCCCTGCCCGTCCCTCGCTGCTTCGCGCCTCGCTCTGCGCATGCGCAACACCCACGGCCACTCAGCGCTCCCCACGCCGCCCCGGCGCGCTTCCCGCTGCTCCCGCGGCGCGCATGCGCGCCCGCCGCCGCTGTGGCGCAGCGGGGAGGGCGCTGCTCTCTCGCCGCAGAAACCGCGGGTTCGAGCCCCGCCGCGGCTGTCGCGGTGTCCCCGCGGCGTGTCGCGCTGTCACCCCCCCTTCCCCCGCCATGTGTCCCCTCGGCTGTCACCCCGCGGGGGTGCTGAGCAATGGCGGGGGCGGGGCGCGCCCTTCTCCTCAGGAGTGTGGCAACACCACCGGCAACTTTCTCGCTTCCTTCCTTCTTCCCTCGCCGCCGCCCGCTGCGCCCGGAGCCGGGGTCCCACCGGAGCCGGGGTCCCACCGGAGCCGGGGGCGTCACAGCAGCCGGGGGTGCCACCAGAACCGGGGGTGCCACCAGAGCCGGGGTGCCACCGGAGCCGGGGGTCCCGCAGGAGCCGGGGGTCGCAGCGGAGCCGGGGTCTCAGCAGAAGCCGGGGGTCGCACCGCAGCCGGGGGTGTCACGGGAGCCGGGGGTCCCATGGGTGAGCGCTGCCCGGGGACCCCGCGCACGGCCCGCAGGGGGCACGGAGCGCCGGGCACGGCCGGTGCCCCCGGGAGGGGTCCCCGCGGCTCGGGGGGCGCGGGCAGGGGGCGCGGGGGTCTCCGGGCGGCCGCCCTCAGCCTCGCCCTCCTCTTCCTCCGCGCAGAGGCCGAAGGCTCTGCCCTCTGCCGCGCGCCCGCGCTGCAGACCACGGTGTTCCGGTACCGGTAAGGGACAGCCCGCGGGTGGCGGGGCACGGCGGGGTGGCACGGGACGGGCGGCACCCAGGGGTGTCCCCGCTGTCCCCGCTCTGCCCGGCAGGCTGTGGGACGTGAACCAGCGCTCGCTGTACCTGCGCGGGGGGCAGCTGCTGGCCGGGCACCTGCAGGGCGCCAACGCCGCGCTGGAAGGTGACACGGGGACAGCGCGGGGACGTGCCCGGGGACAGCGGGGACGCGCGCTGAGGGTCCCGTGTCGCCTGCAGAGAAGGTGTTCTGGGTGCCCAACCGCGCCCTGGAGCCCGCGCGGCTGCCGGTGATCCTGAGCGTGCGGAGCGGCTCCCGCTGCCTGCGCACCGAGCGCGGCCCCGGCGGGGACCCGCGGCTGCGCCTGCAGGTGGGGACAGCCAGGGGACAGCGAGGGGACAGCGAGGGGACAGCACAGGGGACAGGGACAGGCATGCCAAGAGGATGGGGACATCACAGGGATGGGGATGGAGATGGGGACACCGTGGGAATGGCGACACCGCAGGGATGGTGACATCAAAGGGATGGGGACACCAAGGGATGGGGACACCGTGGGGTGGTGGTGCGCATGGAGACACAAAAGTTTTGGGGAGGGGACAGCACAGGGGACAGCGGGGGGACAGCACAGGGGACAGCACAGAGGACAGAGCGGGGACAGCGGGGACAGCGAGGGGACAGCGGGGACAGCGGGGACAGCGGGGGGACAGCGGGGACAGCGGGGACAGGGGGGAAAGCGGGGACAGTGTGGGGATAGCAGGGACAGCACAGGGGACAGCGGGGGGACAGGGACAGGCATGCCAAGAGGATGGGGACATCACAGGGATGGGGATGGAGATGGGGACACCGTGGGAATGGCGACACCGCAGGGATGGTGACATCAAAGGGATGGGGACACCAAGGGATGGGGACACCGTGGGGTGGTGGTGCGCATGGAGACACAAAAGTTTTGGGGAGGGGACACCTGGGGACACGGGCCCGCAGCGATGGGACCCCGCTGGCTGGGGACATCGCACCGTGCCCGGCCGCTGTCACACGCTGTCGCCGCGGGTGACGCGGGGGTGGCACCGCAGGACGTGGACATCCGGGAGCTGCCCCGCGCCGGTGACAGCGCTGTCGCCTTCACCTTCTTCCGCTCCTACCGGGACGGGCTGTGGCGCTTCGAGTCGGCCGCGCACCCCGGCTGGTTCCTGTGCACGTCCCCGCGCGGCCACCAGCCCCTGGCGCTCTGTCGCCACCGCGATGTCACCTCCCAGCTGCTCGACTTCTACTTCCAGCTCTGCTGAGCGCCCCCGGGCCCCGCGCGGCGACAGCCGAGCCCCAGGGTGGTGGCATCTTCCTGGGGAGGGTGGCATCACCCCAGGGTGGCGACATCCTCATCCCAGCACGGTGACATCCCCCTGGGGACGGTGGCATTCCCCTCAGCACGGTGACATCCTCACCACAGGGTGGTGGCACCTTCCTGGGGAGGGTGGCATCACGCCCAGGGTGGCGACATCCTCGCGCAGGGAGGGTGACATCCTCGCTCCTCGGTGACATCTTCCCCAGGACGGTGACATCCAGCCGGGACCGCGCCATCCCCCTGGGGACAGCGACATCCCTCCCCCGGGGTGGTGCCACCCTCCTGGGGACAGTGCCATCCCCTCGGGGACAGCGACATCCGCCCCGGACGCCGGTGCGGGAATAAAGAGATGCCGAGGCCATCGGTGCCCGAGTGTGGGTGGCTCCCTGTTGGCACACGGGCGGCACACGGGCGGCACACGGGTGGCACGGCGGGGACAGGGCGGGGCTGCTGGCCCCGCTGGATGTGTCACCGCGGCGGAGTGGCCGCTCTTGCGCCACCCGCGCCATGGGGACAGAGCGGGGACGTCCCCGGGGGGGGTGGCGCGGCCCCTTCCCGGATCCGGTGGGGCCGCGCGGGGACAGCGCGGGGACAGCGCGGGGACAGGGAGTGGGGGACAACAGGGACAGGGAAAGAGGGACATTAGGGACAGGGAAGGTGGCATTTTGGGGACAGAGCCACGGGATTTTTGGGATATGGGACCACAGGAACAGGGGACACCATGGGGACACCGTGGGGACAGAGCACACGGGATCATGGGGACAAGGCACACAACACCTTGGGGACAGGAGATGTGGGGCCTTGGGGACAAGGGACACAGGGGTGGCACACTGGGGACACTGGGAGAATTTGGGGACGGTGCTCACAGCACCTTGGGGACAGCACTCATGGTGACAATGTGATGTCACCACAAGGGGATGGCACCACAGGGGCCTGGCAGGGGCCACCCACGGGACAGGGGACACTGCGGGGACAGGCCTGGCACAGGCGACACGGCACAGGGGACATCCCCGCCACGGGCATCAGGGAGGTGGCATTTCGCCATCGCTCGGTGTCACTGTCGCTGTCACCAGCCCAGTTCGCGGGGCGGGCTCTGTCCCCGCCCGCCCGGCCCTTTAAAGCCGCTGTCACCCGCGGGGACACGGCCCAGAGGACAAGGGACACGGTCCCGGAGGTGGCACGTCCGCAGGTGCCACCGGGGACAGGGTCAAGTTCGGGGACAATTCTGCTGGCACCCGTGCCACCTGTGCCACCTGTGTCACCCTCTCCGCAGGCCCAGCCATGTCACACGCGGCCAGAGCTGCCCTCAGGTGAGTGGGGACATCGCGGGGACATCGCAGGGACAGAATGTCCCCATGTTGTCCCCATGCCTGGGAGTGCCACCTCCCCTCCTCCCCGGTGTCACCTGCCCTGACCCCTGTGTCCCCGCAGGGGGACACCCCGGGGACACCGCCAGGGGGTCACGTCGGGGAACGGGGACACGGCTGAGAACGTCATCGACCCCGACATGGTGGCCTTGTTCGAGGACTTCCTGGGGACAGGTGGGTGCAGGTGTCCCCGTGTCCCTGCTCCAAATGTCCCTGTGTCCCTGCCTGTCCTTGCCCCCATGTCCCCGTGCCCATCCCTGTCCCCGTGTCCCTGTCCCCATGTCCCCGTGTCCCTGTCCCCATCTCTGCTCCACATGTCCCTGTGTCCCTGTCCCCAAGGCCCTGTGTCCCTGCCTGTCCTTGCCCCCATGTCCCCGTGCCCATCCCTGTCCCCGTGTCCCTGTCCCCATGTCCACACCTGTCTATCCCCACATCCCTGTGATGTCCCCATGTCACTGTGCCCCGTGTCCCCGTGTCCCCATGTCCCACATCCCCACCTGTCTGTGCCCCTGTCCCCGTGTCCCACGTCCCCCTGTCCATCCCGCTGTCGTCCACACCTGTCTATCCCCACATCCCTGTGATGTCCCCATGTCCCTGTGTCCCCGTGTCCTACATCCCCACCTGTCTGTGCCCCTGTCCCTGTGTCCCATGTCCCCTGTCCACCCCGCTGTCCGTGTCTCATGTCCCCTGTCCCCGTGTCCCCTGTCCATCCCGCTGTCTGTGCCCCTGTCCCCGTGTCCCATGTCCCCTGTCCACCCCGCTGTCCGTGTCTCATGTCCCCTGTCCCCGTGTCCCCTGTCCATCCCGCTGTCCGTGTCTCATGTCCCCGTGTCCCATGTCCCCCTGTCCACCCCGCTGTCCGTGTCTCATGTCCCCTGTCCCCGTGTCCCCAGAGGTGGCGGTGGCCTTCGGGGCGGCGCGCCCCGGGGCCCGGCCGTACCACTACGTGCTGCGGGACACGGAGCAGCAGGGGCTGTGCCTGCGCCACGGCCACCTGGTGGCCACCAGCCTGCAGGGGGCCAACGCCACCCAGGAAGGTGGGTGACACTGTGGGTGACACCCTGGGGGAGGACAGGGGTGACACTCCATGGGTGACACCCTGGGGGGATAGGGGTGACAATCCATGGCCGTACCACTACGTGCTGCGGGACACGGAGCAGCAGGGGCTGTGCCTGCGCCACGGCCATCTGGTGGCCACCAGCCTGCAGGGGGCCAACGCCACCCAGGAAGGTGGGTGACACCGGGGACAGGGGTGACAATGCGTGGGTGACACCCTCGGGGACAGGGGTGACAATCCACGGGTGACACCATGGGGGGACAGGGGTGACAATCCATGGGTGACACCCTGCGGGGACAGGGGTGACACTCTGTGGGTGACACCAGGGGACAGGGGTGCCACTCCATGGGTGTCCCTCTGGGGGTGACAGCAGTGACAATCTGTGGCGTCCCTCTATGGGGATAGGGTGCCGCTCCGTGGGTGACACCTGGGGACAGGGTGCCGCTCCGTGGGTGTCCCTCTGGGTGGCAGCGGTGACGCCCCCGTGTCCCGCAGAGCCCATCAGCGTTGTCCCCAACCGGCACCTGGAGCGCCGGCGCTGTCCCCTCATCGTGGGCATCCGCGGTGGCACCCGCGCCCTGTCCTGTGGCACCGGCCCCGAGCCCCGGCTGAGCCTGGAGGTGACACGGGGGACACGGGGGGTGACTCGGTGTGGGGCAGTGGGGACACAAAGCGGGGACAGGCCAAGGTGGGACAGCTTGAGATGGGTCAACCCAAGGTGGGTCAGCCAAGGTGGGGACACCCTGGGGTGGTGGGGACCCAAAAATGAGTCAGCCCAAGGTGGGGCACCCAGAGGTGGCTCAGCCCAAGGTGGGGCACCCAGGGTGGACAATCCCAGGTGGACAATCCTGGGAAGAGTCACGCCAAGGCGTGGTGGGCACCCGGGGCTGGCTCAGCCCAAGGTGGGGCACCCTGAAGTGGCATCGTCCCCAAAAACGTGTGTCACCAGGAAGTGGGGATTCCCCAGGGCGGGGTCACTTAGTGGTGGCATCACCTGGGGGTGGGGCCACCCGGGGGTGGGGCCACCCGGGGGTGGGGCCACCTGATGTTGTTGTCACCTGGAGATGGGGTCACCTGCAGATGGCTGTTCCTTGAGGTGATGTCACCTGGGGTTGGGGTCACCTGGGGGTGAGATCACCTGGAAACTGGGTCAGTGTGGGCTCCTCGAGGTGGTGTCACCCGGACGTGGGGACACCTGGAGGTGGTGCCACCTGCAGATTCGTGTCCCCCGAGGTGACACCACCAGCCCCGCGCCGCTGCTGTCACCGCTCGGTGCCACCACTTGCTGTCCCCTGCCTGGCAGGACGTGGGGCTGCTGGAGCTGTTCTCGGGTGACAAGGACAGGGCCACGCCCTTCACCTTCTACAAGACCTTCGGGGGCTCCACGCACACCTTCGAGGCCGCCGCCTTCCCCGGGCTCTTCCTCAGCACGGCCACGGGCCCGGGCGAGGCGCTGGCCCTGGCGCCGGGGGCCACCGCCTTCTACCTGCGCCGCCAGTGACAGTGCCACCAGCCAGGGACATTCCCCAGTGCCACCGCCTTCTACCTGCGCCGCCAGTGACACCGGGGACATCCATGGTGGGACATCCCTGGGGCCACCACCTTCTATCTGTGCCACAAGTGACAGTGCCACCAGCCAGGGACTTCCATGGTGGGACATCCCTGAGGGGACATCCATGGTGCCACCACCTTCTATCTGCGCCGCCAGTGACAGTGCCACCAGCCAGGGACATCCACGGTGGGACATTCCCCAGTGCCACCGCCTTCCACTTGTGCTGCAAGTGACACTGAGGGGACCCCCGGGGTTGGTGTCACCCCCTGTGAATAAAGTGCCACCCGCTGGTGTCACCTCGTGGGCGCCATTCCGGGAGATCCGTGGGGCCGGGACCCTCCTGGTGGGGTGGGACCGTCCTTTTGGGGTCAGAACTCTCTTTTTTGGGGTCAGGGCCGTTTGGGAGAGAACCAAACGCGCCGGGGAGCGCCCCAAAACCGCCCCAAAACCCGCCCCAAACCTGCAGGGAACCGCCCCAAAATAAACGGGAACCGCCCCAAACCTGCAGGGAACTGCCCCAAAACAAACAGGAACCACCCCAAAATAAATGGGAACCGCCCCAAAATAAACGGGAACCGCCCCAGACCTGCAGGGAACCGCCCCAAACCTGCAGGGAACCGCCCCAAAATAAACAGGAACCGCCCCAAACCTGCAGGGAACCACCCCAAAACAAGAACCGCCCCAAAATAAATGGGAACCGCCCCAAAACCAACAGGAACCGCCCCAAAACCCGCCCCAAAAGCGCCGGGAACCGCCCCAAAACCAGGAACCGCCCCAAAACAAACAGGAACCGCCCCAAAACAAACAGGAACCGCCCCAAAACAAACAGGAACCGCCCCAAAACAAACAGGAACCGCCCCAAAACAAACAGGAACCGCCCCAAAAGCGCCAGGAACCGCCCCAAAAGCGCTGAGAATCCCCCAAAACTGCCGGGAATTGCCCCAAAACCGCTGAGAATCGCTCCAGACTGGCCCCAAAACTGCTGGGAAACCCCAAAGTGTCCCAAACTGGCCCAAAACTGAGGGGAATTGCCTCAAAACCTCCAGGATCACCCCAAAACTGACGGGAATTGCCCCAGAACTGACGGGAATTGCCCCAGAACTGCGCCCCAAACCTGCCCCAGAATGGGGTGGGCTGATCCCAAAACTGGGGAATCAGGGGATGGAAAATTTGGGATGAAAATCTGGGAAAATGGGGCTGATCCCAAAACTGGGCTTCAAAATCTGGGATAAAATAATGGGAAAATGGGGTTGAGTTCATCACTGGGGCATCAGGGATTGAGAATTTGGGATGAAAATTTGGGAATTTGGGGCTCAGCCATCCCTGGGAATATTTCTCCCACTCCCATCTTTGGGATTCAGCATCTCCTTCCCAAATATCCCCCCCAAAAAAAAAAACAACCCAACCCACGAATTTTTTGGAAAAAAAAAATTGGTTTTACATCACTTAAATAACTCTAACCCAGGTTTTTAGGACAGGAAAAAAAAATAAAAACCCCAAGACCAGGCAATGACAAGAACATCTTTATAGGAATCAAAATTAATTTAAACCAGGCGAAATAAATTAAAACATTAAATATTAACTTTCAGTGCAACATATACAGAAGACATGAGAGTAACCATGACTTTAAAAAAAAAAAAAACAAACCCCAAAACAACCCCAAAAACAACCCCAAAACAGAGGGAAAAGCTCCACAAGGGTTGGTTACTAAGGGGAAATTAAGGTTGTGCCTCCAGCCCGAGGAGGTTTCCTGGGATTTAAATTCATCTATTATTAATAAAAAGCTGGGATTTGTCCCCAAAAATAAGCCAGGGTCGGGGGGTTTTTTCCTGTAGAAAAATAAATCCCCATCCTGGCGGGGGTTTGGGTTAAAATCCCAAATATCTGGGTTTGAAAAATCCCGGGAAAAGGCCCCAAAAGTCGAGGGAAAACCCAGGAAAACGGCGGGAAAAGGGGAAAACGCCCCAAAAAGGACCCGAAGCGGAGCAGGGGGAGGGGACGGTCCTGGGGGGTCCCCAGGTGTCCCCAGGTGTCCCCGGGGCTGTCACACACCTGTGGGGACGGGAATGGCAGCGGTTACAGACCTGGCTGTCACCTGTGTCCTGTGTCCCCCACCTGTCCCACGTGTCCCCTCACCTGTCCCAGGTGTCCCCAGGTGTCCCCTCACCTGTCCCTTGTGTCCCATGTCCCTCCCCTGTCCCAGGTGTCCCCTGTGTCCCTCACCTTTCCCCTGTGTCCCAGGTGTCCCCAGGTGTCTCTCACCTGTCTCACGTGTCCCCTGTGTTCCCAGGTGTCCCCTCACCTGTCCCAGGTGTCCCCAGGTGTCCCCTCACCTGTCCCTTGTGTCCCATGTCCCTCCCCTGTCCCAGGTGTCCCCTGTGTCCCTCACCTTTCCCCTGTGTCCCACGTGTCCCCAGGTGTCCCTCACCTGTCTCAGGTGTCCCCCACCTGTCCCTGTGTCCCTCCCCTATCCCAGGTGTCCCCGGTGTCCCTCACCTGTCTCGCTGTGGCAGCAGGACCCTCCCCCTGTGAGCAGCCCCCCGGTTTCTCCTGTCACCCCCAGGTGTCCCCGGTGTCCCCAGTGTCCCATGGATGTCCCCAGTGTCCCCAGGTGTCTCTCACCTGTCCCTTGTGTCCCATGTCCCTCCCCTGTCCCAGGTGTCCCCTGTGTCCCTCACCTATCCCCTATGTCCCCAGTGTCCCCAGGTGTCTCTCACCTGTCCTCTCACCTGTCCCTTGTGTCCCATGTCCCTCCCCTCCCTGTGTCCCTCACCTATCCCCTATGTCCCCAGTGTCCCCAGTGTCCCTCACCTGTCTCGCTGTGGCAGCAGGACCCTCCCCCTGTGAGCAGCCCCCCTGGTGTCCCCGGTGTCCCATGGATGTCCCCAGTGTCCCCGGTGTCCCTCACCTGTCTCGCTGTGGCAGCAGGACGCTCCCCCCTTCAGCAGCCCCCCCGGTTTCTCAGGGCTGGCTCCGGGCTCGCGGCACCTCCCGGGACAGGGCCAGGGCCAGGGCCAGGGCCAGCGCTTCCGCAGGCGACAGCAGCTGGGGACAACAGGGACATGGGTGAGACAGGGATTGTGACAGGGACATGGGTGGGACAGGGACAGGGACATGGGGACAGGGACAGGGTCAGGGAATGGAGACAGGGGCGGGGAATGGGGACAGGGATTGTGACAGGGAAGGGACAGGGACATGGGGACAGGGACAAGGAATGGGGACAGGGACAGGGACATGGGGACAGGGACAGGAACCAAGTCAGAGAGGGGGTCAGGGACGAGGACACAGGAATGGGGACAGGGATTGTGACAGGGAATGGGGACAGCAACACAGGGACAGGGACACAGGGACAGGAACCAGGTCAGAGATGGGGTCAGGCATGGGGACAGGGATGAGGACACAGGAATGGGGATAAGGACACAGGAATGGGGACACACGGACAGGGAAGGGGGACACAAGGACAGGAACCAGATTGGAGATGGGGTCAGTGACAGGGATGGGGATGAGGATGAGGACACAGGAATGGGGACAGGGATGGGGATGAGGACACAGGGACAGGACCCAGGTCGGAGAGGAACCAGTCGGAGATGGGGTCAGTGACAGGGATGGGGACAAGGATGAGGACACAGGAATGGGGACAGGGACGGGGATGAGGACACAGGGACAGGGACACAGGGACAGGACCCAGGTCAGAGGTGGGGTCAGGCATGGGGACAGGGCCAGGTGGGGTCCCCTGCCCCGGGCTGTCCCCAGGCCCCCCGGTGGCACTCACTGCACCAGGACGCAGACGGTGACGAGCAGCGCCGAGGCCACCACGGCCACCACGAGCAGGGCTGTGATGGTCTGCTTCTTCTGGGTGGCGGCCACCACGGCCAGCAGGTCAGCGTGCTCACAGCGCGTCCCCACGTACCCCGAGTGGCACCTGGGGACACACGGGGACACACGGGGACACATGGGGACACACAGCAGGTCAGCGTGTCCCCACGTACCCCGAGTGGCACCTGGGGACACACGGGGACACACAGCAGGTCAGCCCGGAGTTTTGGTCTCCCCAGGACACCAAACCTGGAGTTTTGGGATCACTGGGACAACAACTATGGAGTTTTGGGGTTTTGGGATTTGGGAGACTCACACACTGGTGGGTTTCCCCTGACCCCACAGCCACTGGGACAACAACTATGGAGTTTTGGGGTTTTGGGATTTTGGAGACTCACACACTGGTGGGTTTCTCCTGACCCCATAATTTTTGGGTTTTGGGGTTTCCCAGGAATTTGGGGCACTCACACGCAGGCGGGTTTCCCCTGACCCCACAGTTTTGGGGTCAGTTTTGGGGTCAATTTTGGGGTCAGTTTGTGGCACTCACACGCAGGCGGGTTTCCCCTGACCCCACAGTTTTGGGGTCAGTTTTGGGGTCAGTTTTGGGGTCAGTTTTGGGGTCAGTTTTTAGGGCACTCACACGCAGGCGGGTTTCTCCTCCTGCACCAGAAAGCGGCACGTGCCGTGGAAGCAGAACTGCCGGTGCGAGTCGGGGCACTCGTTGAAGTGTGACCTCACGGCCGCCGCCACCGGGGCTGGGGAAACCGGGGCAAAAAAAGGGGATTTGGGGAAAGCCCCAAAAATGGGGAACAGCCCCGGCCCTACAGCCCTGGGATGGGCTGGGGTGGGGGAAAGGGTGGCAGCACCCTGGGGGTGACAGCAGGGACACGGGCTGGGCTCCCTCCCACCCCAAAAGGAGATTTCCCATCCCAAAAGGGAGATACCCCACCCCAAAGGCGAGCAGAGCTGCTTTAGGGTTCATTTTGGGATCGCCGTGCAGCCACCCCAAAGATCCCAGCCTCGAGAATCCCTCAGGAATTTCCTACAGAGCTCAAAAGGGACGAGGAGGAGGAGGAGGAGGAGGGGGGAGCCCAGCCCTGCTCCTGGTTCCCATTAAACCCCACAAAACCCCCCTGGTTTGAATTATCCCCAGAGGGAATTTCCTGCTGGGACTGTTTGGGATCGAGGCACTTCCGACCCAGCCCCGGCTCCCGGGCTGGATTTATGGCAGCCCCAAAGGGGGGGAAAGCCTGGGATGGGATCGGGGTGTCCCCGTGTCCCCAGAGCTGGGAGGAGCCACCCTGGGGTGTCCCCAGCTCTGAGGAGGTTTTTAGGGGTTCTTGGGGGCTGGAAACCCTTTCCTTGTAGGGAAACCCTTTCTTTTGGGGCCAAAATCTGTCCTTATGGGTCCAGAAACCCTTTGTTTTTGGGGGCAGAACCCCTTTTTTTGGAGGCCAGAACCCCTTTTTTTTGGGATGAGAACCCCCTTTTTTGGGGCCAGGAAACCATTCCCAGTTTTCCCCTCAGAGATCCCACGCAGGGCCCCGAAACCCCCTGAAGAGGGGGGTGGGACACCAGGAATCCCCCAAATTCCCCCAGAATCCACTCACCGCTCCGGCCGGCCGTGCTGTTGTCCAGCGCGTGGCACGCGGCCAGCAGGACACCTGGGGAGGGACACCGGGGTCAGCCACGCCCCGAGCCCAAAAAAAAACCCAAAAAAAAACCCCAGGGGGGGATTTAGGGTCGCCAAAACCGCCCCCGGATTTTTAAGGAAAACGCGGGAATTTTGAGGAAATTTTTAAGGGAAAAATCTCCAAGATTTTAATGGAAAAATCTCAATATTTTCAAGGAGAAATCTCAATATTTTCAAGGAGAAATCTCAACATTTTCAAGGAAAAATCTCCAAGATTCTTAAGGAAAAATCTCCAAGATTCTTAAGGAAAAATCTCAAAATTTTAAAGGAAAAATCTCCAGGATTTTAAAGCAAAAATCTCCAGGATTTTTAAGGAAAACGCACAAATGACTCCCCACAAGTGACCCCTTGGAAATCTTTAAGGAAAAAATTAAGGAAAAATCTCCAAGATTCTTAAGGAAAAATCTCCAAGATTCTTAAGGAAAAATCTCCAGGATTTTTAAGGCAAATGCATGAATGACTCCTCACAAGTGACTCCTTGGAGATCTTTAAGGAAAATGAGATCTTTAAGGAAAAATCTCCAGGATTTTAAAGGAAAACACACAATTCCCTGTGGGGGTGGAATTAAGGGGTCCTGGCAGGAACGACCCCCCAAGTGACCCCTTGGAGGGGACAGAGTGGGACCCCCTGGCCAGGAGCGATCCCAGGGCACGGAGCCACCTGGGATTGACCGATTTCCCGGGATTTTCCCAGCATTGACCGATTTCCCGGGATTTTCCCCCGTTTCCCACAAGGTTTGGATCCGACGGCGCGGAAACGGCGGCGGGAGGGAGACGGAGCCTGGGGCGGCACATCCTGCAGATCCCGGCGCCTCCGGAGCTTCAGGGATCCCCCCAGGGATCCTCCACAGCTTCAGGGATCCACCCAGGGATCCACCAGATCCTCAGGGATCCACACAGGGCCTCGGGGATCCACCTGAGCTCCAGGGATCCAGGGGATCCAGTCAAGGTTTGGATCCGACGGCGCGGAAACGGCGGCGGGAGGGAGACGGAGCCTGGGGCGGCACATCCTGCAGATCCCGGCGCCTCTGGAGCTTCAGGGATCCACCACGGGGCCCTCCACAGCTTCAGGGATCCACACAGGGATCCACCAGATCATCAGGGATCCACACAGGGCCTCGGGATCCACCTGAGCTCCAGGGATCCAGGATCCACCCAGGGATCCACCACAGGATCCACCGGATCCCCAGGGATCCACCCAGGGTTTTGGGCATCCATCCCAGCTTCAGGGATCCTCCACAGCCTCAGGGATCCAACACAAGTTCAGGGATCCACCCAGGGCTTCGGGGATCCAACACAAATCCAGGGATCCACCACAGCTCCAAGAACCCACTGCAGCTTCAGGGATCCTCCATAAATCCAGGGATCCACCCAGGGCTTTGAGGATCCACTGGAGCTTCAAGGACCCACCATGGCCTCAGGGATCTGCCATGGATCAGGGATCCACGGGAGCTCCAGGGATCCTCCACAAATCCAGGGATCTACCAGGGCTTCGGGGATCCACCTTGGCTTTGGAGATCCTCCCTGGCTCCCCCGCAGACCTCGGGGTGCTCCTCCCGTGGAGGCTCCATCAGCAATCCGGTCTGATCCCAACCTTTCCCATTCCTCCCAGCTCGGGGCTTCGTCCGGTCTGGGGTTTTTGGGAAACGCGCCTCCACCCCGGGGATTGTGGGGAGCGGCTCATCCTGGTGGGATCCATCTCCGTGGGGATCCTGCTTCTGAGTGGGCATCCATCCCTGGGCATTCCCGTGGGATCTGCGGGCATCCATCCCTGGGCATTCCCGTGGGATCAGTGGGCATCCATCCCTGTGGATATTCCAGTCCTGAGGGGGCACCCATTCCTTGGCATTCCAGTCCTGAGTGGGCATCCATCCCCTGGGCATTTGGGGGGCATCCACCCCCTTGGCATTCCGGTTCTGGGTGGGCATCCACGGCACCCATTCCTTGGCATTCCAGTCCTGAGTGGGCATCCATCCCCTGGCCATTTGGGGGGCATTCATCCCCTTGGCATTCCGGCTGCTCCGTTCTCCTTCCCAGCTCCTCTCCGTGGGCAGGTGGCCAGCCCAGCACTCATCCCCGATCCCACGCAGAGTTTCCCAAAACCTCGGGAAGTTTTCCATGCCAGGGCCAGCCTGGGCACACCGGACACCTCCGGGACCCTCGGACAATCCACGCTGGAGCGGCGCCGTGGGGCTGAGCCATCGCCACCCCCGCTGGCTCTCCCAGCCCATCCCACCCCGTTCCTCGGGGATCTCTCCCTCCGGAGGGCTCCCCAGCCTCCCCATCCCGCGAATTCCCGGCTCGCTTCTCCCCGCGGCGCGCTGGGCTCCTTCCAAAATTCCCCCCGGCTCCGATCCCCGCTGGGCTGCAGGAGCGGGAGCGGAGCGTCCCTTCCCTTCCCTTCCCTTCCCTTCCCTTCCCTTCCCTTCCCTTCCCTTCCCCGCCGGGGCTCCGATCCCACCGGGATCCCGCCCGGGCTGGGAATCGCCGGGATCGGGGAACGGCGGCTCAGCCCCGCCAAGGCAAGCACCGGAGAGAGCCGGAGCCACGGGAGAGAACGGGACACGGGAGGAGGGATGAGCCTCGGGAGGAGGGACACGGTGCTGGAGCCACCGGGGAAAGAACAGGACCGGGACACGGTGCTGGAGGCACCGAGGGAGGAACGGGACCGGGACCGGGACACGGTGCTGGAGCCCCGGGGGAGCAGCGGGACCGGGACCGGGACGCGGCGCGGCAGCAGCTGGAGCGGGGCCAAGCGCAGCCGCTTTCCCGGAGCGCCGCTTTCCCGGCGGGACACCGGACCCGCGGCTGGGTGACAGCGGCGGGGACAGCGGGACAAAGCCAGCCGGGCTGCGGCCGTCCGCACCGGGATCGTTCATTCCCTGCTTCCCCCGGAGCATCCCCGCTCCCGCCCGGAGCGCCCCCGCGCTCCCACCCTCCGCCACTCCAATTAGCCCCCAGCCCTAATTAGCCGCCCTAATTAAGCGCCTGACCGCGGCCGTACTCACGCGTCGCGGCGAGGGCGCCGTTCCCACAGGGAGCGAACTTCGGGAGCGCCCGCGCGGGGCAATTTTACGGGAATTTTACGGGAATTTTACGGGGTTCTCACCGCGTGCCCGCGATTCACGGAGCCGACCCCCAGCGCTCCCCCCCCGAGCCCCCCGAGCGCCGCTGCCCCCGGGGAGCCCCGGGCCGGGCGCAGCCGGGACCACCGGGACCCAACCCGGGATCCATCCCCCGGACCCCCCGGGCACCGCGCGGGACCCCCGCGACCCACCCCGCGACCCACCCGGGCACTGTGCGGGAACCCCCGGTACCCACACTCGGGACCCTCCGGGACCGCCCGGACACCCTCCGGCACGACCCACCCCCGGGACCACCCGGATCCCTCCCCGGTACCCCCCGGGACACCCTGGGACCCACCCCCGGGATCATCCGGGACCCAACCCCGGGATCATCCGGGACCCCTCCCCGCACACCCCGCGGCACCACCTGGGCGACCCCTCGGGAAACTCCCCCGAACACCGGCGACTCCGCCCCCTGGGACCACCCGGGACCACCCGCGCTGGGATCGTCCAGACTCACCCGGGGACCCCCGCCCCCTCTCATGGGAACCCCCCCCGAGGTTCTCCCAACGCCCCCAGGCCCTCAGCCCTGGGCCCACCCAGACCCCCAGACCACAGAGCCCATGGACCCTCCAAGACCCCTTGGACCTGCCACCCACAGACCCCATCAATCCCTCGGGACCCCCAAGTCCTCCTGGGACCCCCAAACCTCCCCTACACCGGCTCCGAGTGTCCCCGGGACCCCCATGGTCCCCCCGGTGCCACCCATGGGGGGACCCAGCCCCGAGTGTCCCCAGGGGATCCCCCACACCCTCCCAGGCTGAATTTTGGGTTGGGGTCACCCTGTGTCACCCACATGGGGAGCCCTTGGCCCCAGCTCAGTGCCACCCCCATGTCCCCCCATGGAGGGGGGGCCAGGAGCGACCAGGGCCCCCCATGTCCCTCCCTGCCCCCCCCGTGAGTCCCGGATTGCCAAACCCCTGCCAGCACATCCTGTGTCACCCTCAGCTGCTGCTGATCCCAGCCTTGGTCATCCCCAAATCTGCAGGGCCACCACCCCGCTGATCCCGGCCTCGGTCACCCCAAAACCTGCTGATCCCGGCCTCGGTCACCCCAAAACCTGCTGACCCCAGCCTCAGTCACCCCAAAACCCACAGGGCACCCCACCAATCCCAGGCTTGATCATCCCAAAATCCCAAAACCTCCAGGGTTCTCATCCTGCTGATCCCACACTCGGTCATCCCAATCCGACCAACCCAAACCTGGCCATGGTGACCCAAACCTGGCAGGGTGACCCAAATCCAGCCAGTGATGACCCAAACCTGGCAGTGGCCAGCACGTCCCCCATTACCCCTGAGGATCACCCCTGAGGACCCCAGCTCTGACCCATGCAAGCCCCCGGGTGTGGGGCCAGGGGGGTTTTGAGGAGGTCCGTGCTGCGCTGTGTCCCCCCCCCGCCCCCTCGGTCACCCCAAAACCTGCTGATCCCGGCCTCGGTCACCCCAAAACCTGCTGACCCCAGCCTCAGTCACCCCAAAACCCACAGGGCACCCCACCAATCCCAGGCTTGATCATCCCAAAATCCCAAAACCTCCAGGGTTCTCATCCTGCTGATCCCACACTCGGTCATCCCAATCCGACCAACCCAAACCTGGCCATGGTGACCCAAACCTGGCAGGGTGACCCAAATCCAGCCAGTGATGACCCAAACCTGGCAGTGGCCAGCACGTCCCCCATTACCCCTGAGGATCACCCCTGAGGACCCCAGCTCTGACCCACGGAAGCCCCCGGGTGTGGGGCCAGGGGGGTTTTGAGGAGGTCCGTGCTGCGCTGTGTCCCCACCCCTCCCCGTGTCCCCCAGCGTGTCCCCCTCCGTGTCACCTGGAGTGTCCCCTGGTGTGTCTCCTGGCATGTCCCCTCCCATGTCACCCCTCTTTTCCCTTCCCGTGTCACCCCTCCGTGTCCCCTCCTGTGTCCCCTGCGTGTCCCTCCCCGTGTCCCCCCGTGGGAGCCGCTCGCAGCCGCGGGGGCCCGGCCCTGCCCTGCCCGTTCCCGTTCCCGCTCCCGTTCCCGTTCCCGTTCCCCTCCGCTCCCAGGTGATAGCATCTCCCCGGCACATGAAAGCGCCTCTTTGAAGGGGCTGCAGCCGGCTCCTCCCGGCGCCGCCGAGCCCGGACCGCGGCTCCCCCGGGAACAGCGGCTCCCAAAATCCCAAAATCCCAAAATCCCACCGCAGGGACCGCCCGGGGCTGCGCGCCCCTCCAGGGGTCCCGCGGCATTCCCACCCCGCAGGGCTCGTCCCAAAGTGCGCTGGAATGTGATCCCAGAACCTGAACATCCCAGAACCTGAACATCCCAAAACGTGAACCTCCCAAAATCCAAGATCCCAGTGCCCTGACCATCCCAAAATCCCACAGCCTGGGCCAGGTGGGAATGGCAACGGCTCAAAAAACATTCCTGGTCCCCACCGGCATTCCCGACCTCAAAAAACTTTCCTGACCCCAAAACACATTCTCAACCCCCAAAAAATGTTCCTGACCCCCAAAAACATTTCTGACCCCTCACAAACATTCCCAGCCTCAAAAAACCTTTCCTAATCCCAAACCTGATCCCAAAAAACTTTCCTGACCCCAAAACACATTCCCGGCCCCAAAACCCCTTCCTGACCCCCAGCTCCTCCCAGGAGTTCCAGGGCTCCCAGTCCCTTTTCCCAAGGGAAACCACAACCCCAAACCGAGGGGTTATTTTGGGATTACACTAATAAATAATAATTAAATTGGGGTTTTTTAATTGTTCCTGCCCCGGGAGCCTCCGGCTGTTGGGTTTTCCTCTTGGGATTGCTCTTTGTTTGTGGTTTCCACCGGGTTTGGGATTAAAGGGTCATTCCAGGGGGGAAATCTGGGATAAATCCATCGATTTAGGGCAAATCCCTGAAAAAGGGGCATAACCCCTTCTCCTTCATCCCCTGTTCCGTCCCCTCTCCCGGGGTGGGAAATCCTGAGGGATTTTTGGGCTGGAATGTGGCACCTTGTGCCCTTCCATGCAGGAAACAGTGGGAAAACCCACCCAAAATATGGGATTTTGGGATTTATCCAGGCTGGAGGGCAACGCTGCAGTGAATGGGAAAACCTGCCCAAAATATGGGATTTTGGGATTTGGGGATTTTGGGATTTATCCAGATTGGAGAGCAGACGTCAGTCAATAGGAAAACCCACCCAAAAAATGGGATTTTGGGATTTATCCAGGCTGGAATGTGGCACTTTGGGCCCTTCCATGTAGGAGACAGTGGGAAAACCCACCCAAAAAATGGGATTTTGGGATTTATCCAGGCTGGAGAGCAGACCTCATTCAATAGGAAATCCCACCCAAAAAATGGGATTTTGGGATTTATCCAGGCTGGAGGGCGACGCTGCAGTTAATGGGAAAAACGCACACACAAAATGGGATTTTGGGATTTATCCAGGCTGGAAAGCGTTACTGCAGACCCCAGTAAATGGGAAAACCCACCCAAAAAAATGGGATTTTGGGATTTAGGGACTGCCAAACACCCTCCTTGCCCCCATGGAGACGACTCCAACTCCCTGAGAATATTCCCCTTGATCCGCATCCTCACCCCTCTCACTCTGCCACGATTAAAAACCCCCTGATTTTTCCAACGTGGCGACGAGAAAAAAAACCCTGAAAAAAGCAGGAAAAATCCCCCAAACCCGCGGGAACAAGGGCGCTGTGTGCTCGTGTCCGGCAGGAATCCTCCGGCCGCCTGTTGATCTTGGACGGGGCCGGTGAAAATGAGGCCGAGGGAAAACACGGCTCGGGCTCCCCCCGGCCCTTCCCGGGGCTCGCACAATCCCAAACTGTCGCCGCCGGGATGGGTTTGGCTCCTCGGCGGGGCCTGGAGCCGATCAGGAGGCGGCGGGCGGGGAGTGGGGGGAGAAATCCCGCGTTATTCCCAGCGGCAGGAATTCTGCTGGCTCGGAACCCCGCGGTGGTCCCGTTCCTGCTGCCCCAGCCCGAATTTTGGGGGTCTGACCCATCCCGGGGCTGTTTTGGCAGGGCAGCACCTCTGACATTTCCCTCATCCCAAAATTTGGGGGTCTGACCCATCCTGGGAGGGCAGCACTCCTGATATCTTTCCCATCCCAAATTTTGGGGGTCTGACCCCATCCTGGGAAGGCAGCACTCCTGATATCTTCCCCATCCCAAATTTTGGGGTTCTGGCTCATCCTGGGCCTGTTTTGGGATGGGCAGCACCTCCAGCATTTCCCCCACCCCACTAAAAGTGGGGCTTTATTGGGAATTTTTTCCTGGCTTTATCTCACAGCTCCTGTTTTTCCGCCGCCTTAAAAAGGCTCTTTCATAGCTGGGATTTTCCCCGTGAATGTCCATTTTATTCCATTTTTTTTCCCTTTCTTCCTTTCCCAAACAGCTCCTCGGGGGTTTTCTCCCTTCCCACCCCTTTCCCCCGCTCCCCCTTTTCTGTTTATGTCCCGTTTTTTTGCCGAAAGCCTCCATAAATAAAGGATTTTGGAGCTCTCCGAGCCTGGCCACTGACAGGGCTTTGTTGGCCGCGGGAATGCCGGCGGCTCCGGGCTGGCAGCTCCCGGGAAAATGTCAATATTGGATCACTTAGCACCACATTATTTTATTTGTGTTTTTATCCCTCTCCGGCAGCAGGGATAAGCACGTCCCGGAGCCAGCGGGAATTCCCAGCGGGAATGCGGGAGAGGGGCTGATCCCGCGCCGGGCACGACCCCGCGGTGGCTCTGGCAGGTCCTGCCGTGGTCACGACCCGCTGGTGGCTCTGGCAGGTCCCTCTGCCAGGTGTTCTGGGGTTTCCCGGCTCTCCGCGGTCACGGGAAGCGGACACTGGGATCATTGAGCCGCGGCGACCGGAGCCCCGAGAGCACCCGGGCGGCTGCACGTCCAGCTGTGCCCTCAGGAACCCCGGAGCCCCGCTCCAGCCCTCCTCCTCCTCCTCCTCGGCATCCCTCCTGGGCTTTGTGTGGGACCCCAAACCCGCATTCCAGTTCTCCTCCTCCTATTCCTCAGGATCCTTCCAGGATTTTTGATGGGACCCCAAACCCACATTCCAGTTCTCCTCCTCCTTCTCCTTGGGATCCTTCCAGGATTTTTGATAGGACCCCAAACCCACATTCCAGTTCTCCTCCTATTCCTCAGGATCCTTCCAGTTTTGTGGTGGGACCCCAAACCCACATTCCAGTTCTCAGAACAACTTCCCAGCTCAGGTGGGATGTCCCTGATGTCCATCCCAGGTGTCCAGGGTTCTGTCCTGGGACCCCAAGTCCTTGGGACACGCTCGTGGCTCAGGTGGGATATCCCTGATGTCCATCCCAGGTGTCCAGGGCTTTGTCCTGGGACCCCAAACCCACACCCCAAGTTCTCAGGACATGGTCATGGCTCAGGTGGATGTCCCCACACCCATCCCAGGTGTCCAGGGTTCTGTTCCAGGACCCCAAACCCACACCCCAGTTCTCGGGACACCCTCCCGGCTCAGGTGGGTGTCCCCACACCCGTGCCCGCTGTCCAGGCTCGGCTCCCCGTGTCCCTCCTCCCTCCCTCCCGGGGCAGGCCCGCGGTGTCCGGCCGGGACAAAGCCCCGGAAGGCGGCGGTGGAACAGAGGCGCTCAGTGCGCGGCCCTGCCCGGGCGGTCACAATGCTGGCGCTGTCCCCAAGCGGGATCTGTTTGTCCCCGTGCCGCCTGTTTGTCCTGCGCTCCCATTGTGCGCCCGCGGGAGCTGAGTCAGCGCCGCGGCCCCGCGCCCCACGCGCGACCGCCCGGGAATCCGCGGGCACGGGGGCGCGGGCACCTGGGGGGACATCGGGACATTGGGGGGCACTGACACCTGGGGGGACATCGGGACATTGGGGGGCATCGGCACCTGGGGGGACATCGGGACACTGGGGGGCATTGGCACCTGGGGGGGAAACTGGGATATTGAGGGGGCATTGGCACCTGGAGGTGGCATCAATAACTTGGGGATGGCATTGGGACCTTGGGGTGACATCGGGACAAGGGGGGCTTTGGCACCTGGGGGTGACATGAGTAACTTGGGGATGGCTTTGTCACCTGGGGGTGGCATTGGGACCTTGGGGGTGACATTGGCACCTTGTGGGGGTGGCATCAGGACATCGAGGGTGACATCGGGACATTGGGGGGCATCAGTACCTTGGGGTGATATTGGGATATTTGGGGTGGCTTTGGCACCTGGGGGTGACATCGGGACATTGGGGGGGCATCTTTGGGGGTGGCATCGTCACCTTGGGCACGGCACCGCGCCTGGGCCCAGAGCCCGGGCATTTGGGGCAGCCCCGGCAGCGGCGGCCGGCCCGGCTCTCTCCGGATCTCCTCTCCCCCCGCTCCCGGGACCCGGGAGAGCCCCGGGCCGCCTCCCACGGCCGTGAGTCAGCGGGGCCGCGGAGCCGCCGTGACTCAGCCCGAGGCACGGCAGGAATGTCGCCGCCCGGGACGGCGCAGGTAGAGCCGGTCCCGGCTCCGGCAGCCGCAGGGCCGGGCCCGCCGCCCGCGGGGGCTCCCAGGGCCGCGGATCCCGCGGATCCCGCACCTGCCGTTCCCCAGGGTGGCACACCTGGAGGGGAAGGGTGGGAGCTGCTCCCGGCCTGGCAGGGTCAGGGCAGAGCCGCTGCTCCAGAGCCCAAACGGGCACGAAACACCCAAAGCACCCCAAAGCACCCCAAAACTGCGGTGTGGGGAGCAGGGAAGAGCCACCAGACCCCAAAGCACCTCAAAGCACTCAGCCCAAAGCACCCCGAAACACCCAAAGCACCCCAAAACTGCGGTGTGGGGAGCAGGGAAGAGCCACCAGACCCCAAAGCACCCCAAAGCTCAGGTTTGGGGATCAGACCCCACCACCAGACCCCAAAGCTCTGTTTTGGGTTTGTTATGGGGCACAGAAGAGGCACCAGACCCCAAACCACCGTGACACTCCAGTTTGGGCTCGTTATGGGGCACACAACCACCACCCCCCCGGCCGACGGGAAATCGGGAATTCCGTGTCCCCCCCTCGCTGTCGCTGCTCCGGGCGGGGCCGGTGACCCCAACGGGGACCCTCAAGCAGAAGGTGGCACCGCCAGGATCCCTTGGGTGGATCGGGGGGGAATGGGACGAGGAGCCGCCCCCTCCACCCCGACAGAGCCCCCCGAGAGCCCCCCGAGGCCCGAGTGTGACCCCCAGGGACAGGGCAGGACAGGGGACAGGGCCGGGGACAGGGGACAGGGACATGGGACAGGGGACAGGGGACAGTGCCGGCCGAGCCGGCGCGGCGCTGGTGGCGAGCGGGCGGAACACAAACAAATTCCTCCGGGCAGAGCCGGACTTTGCCCCGGCGACAACACTGAGCCGATTCTGCTCCGCTGCCGAGCGAGCCCCGGGCTGGGACGGCGCCAGCCTGGAAAATTTCGGGTGCCAGGAGCGGCGCGGGCACGGCCCGGTGCCACCGGAGGGGACAAAGCGGTGGCGGTGCCACCAGGGCCGGGAGGGGAATTGGGGCAGGAGCCGGGATGGCTTTTGAGGGGGGTGATGATGTTTGGGGACAGTCGCCGTGCTGGCTGGGGACACCGGCGGCTCCTCATCCTCGTGTCCCTGTCACGGAGGAGGCACCGGGAGCCGGGATCCCGCCGGGATGGAGCCGAGCCGGAGCTCCGCGGGGCTGGGAAACCCTCGGCTGGCAGTCCCAAAAAACCCGGGAATCGGCAAAACCCGGGATAACAACCATAAATTATAGCAGCGTGAAAAACCAGGAGGATGATAAGCATCAGAATAATGCAATTATTGATAACGATGACGATAATAATGATAATAATAATGATAATAATAATGATGATAATAATAATTATAAAATAATAAAAACCAAAATAAAATAAAATAAAATAAAATAAAAATAATAATAATAATAATAATAATAATAATAATAATAATAATAATTTTTTTTTTCCTCTCCCATCACACCACGAAACTCCGTTACAGAGTTCTCCACGTCCACGGGAGCTCCGTGGCGCTTCCCCGGGATCCAGCCCTGCTCCAAGCCCCGTCTCCAGCAGAATCCCCCCGCGGCCGCCCCTCACCCCCCGCCGGCTCCAAGGCAGTGAAAAGAAGCAGGAGCGCAAAATTCCAGCCGGAGCATCACAAAGGCGGGCTGACGTCAGGGCGGGGAGGGCTCCGCGCCAGGAGAAGGGAAGCAGTGCTGGGAAAAATGACAATTTCTGTCTAGGAAAGGCGGCCGTGAAAGGAGCCCTTCTGCAGGAGCCGAACAAGAAAAGCCTTTGAACGGGCCGGGGAAGCGGCTCGGCCGGCGGCCAGCCCGCCGAAAAATCCCTGGACGCGGATTTCTCCTGGCTCGGGAGGCGTCCCGGCACGGGGGGGACCCTGGAGCCGTGCCCTGCCCCGGCTGGGTGCGGCTGGGAGCGGGGCGAAGGTGCCGATCCAGCGGGCGCAGCGCCGGCGGCTCTGCGGGGAGAAATATTAAAAAAAAAAAAAAAAAAAGGAGAAAATCCCGTTCCCACGTGCTGCTTCAGCCAGGGGCTTTGGAAGGTTCGTCCTGGGAGGAAATAACTCCAGGTGGTGCCAGGGGAGGTTTGGGGTGGATATTGGGGGAATTCCTCCTTGGGAAGGCTCTCCAGCCCATTCCCGGTGGGATTCAAGAGTGGATGTGGCACTTGGGGACACGGTCAGTGCTGGCCCCGGCCGTGCTGGGGGAGCAGGTGACCTCCGAGGGCTTTTCCAGCCTTAGTGATCCCATGGTCCCGAACGATCCCACGATCCCGAATTCCAATGGTCCCAAACGACTCCACGATCCCGGAGGATTCCCCGGGCTGGAGAACCCTTTTAAAAATTATTTTTAATTTTTTTTTGGGTGCAGCTCCAGCCGGGAGGATGGTGCCATCTCCTGGCATTCCCGGGCTTCTCCCGCCGGAGCCGCGGCTGCGGAGGATGCTGAGCGCCGGGAAGGGAAACTGAGGCACGGAGCGAGGGAGCAGCGACCCTCCTGGCCTGGAGCCCAAATCCCTGGCATTCCATGAAAATCCCCCTTGGATCTCTCGGCCGGCTCAGGGAGAGAGAATCAGGCTTCAAGGGGTCACTTAAATCCCAAAAATAAACTTTTTTTTTTGATCTCTGGATCCTGCCCGTCCTGTCGGGGAGGGCAGAAACCCTCACCTTCCTCCAGCACCGCCTCGCCAGGGGGTCCCATGGCTTTTTCCATGTTTTGGCCGGCTCAGGGAGAGAGAATCAGGCTTCAAGGGGTCACTTAAATCCCAAAAATAAACTTTTTTTTTGATCTCTGGATCCTGCCCGTCCTATCGGGGAGGGCAGAAACCCTCACCTTCCTCCAGCACCGCCTTGCCAGGGGGTCCCATGGCTTTTTCCATGGCTTTTTCCATGGCTGAGCTGGGAAAAAACATTCCTTCCCAAAATCCCACCCACCCCTGCCCTCTGGCAGCGGGAAGCGCAGGGCGGGGATGGATCGGGAGCGCTCCTGAGGGTGAGGACGCCCAGCCCGAGCTGTCCCTGCCCTTTGTCCTCATCCAAACTCCCCAAAACTCGGTTTTTCCAGGTTTTTTCCGGGCACTAGAGGGCTGCAGAGACCTGCGCTTGCGGCTGCAGCGCGGCTCCAGCTCCTGGAGGGAAAACGGGAAAATCTGCTCTCCTGGATTGGGGATTTGGGATTTTGGGCTGCAGGGAAGGGAGGTTCTGCTCCTGAACCCCAAACCAGCCGGGTTTGTCCCCAGCCCCTGCCCGGAGCAGTGTCCTGGTGGGATCTGAGCATCCCCCAGGGCAAGGACACCCCATTCCCTCTGGAAAACTCATCCTGGCACAACTTGAGGTTGTTCCCTCTTGTCCTCATGGAAAATCAATTGATGCCATGGAGTTATCCTCTCTAATCAAGGATCAAATGAATCAATTTATCCCATGGAGTTATCCTCTTTAACAAATGATAAAAATTAATTTATCCCATGGTGTTTCCCTCTTTCTCCCAGGTGTAGTTAAAAATGAAAATTCACTTTAGAACCACTTGGGAGGGGAGCTTATTAAATTTCACCCCAACCTCACATTGTTTTATTCCATAATTTGCATTTTGGAGAGGAAAAAGCAGCTTTTTCCACAAGGAAATCCCATGTACAAATCCCAATTTATTGCTCTCCACCAGGGCAAAACACTCCACGCCAGGTGCCTGAAATGAAGAGACTCCAGGTTTAAAGGAAGGAGGAAATTGGCACAAAACCACTCCTGGGTTTGTTCTAGGCTTGAAAAGCCCTGATTTAATTAATCTCTCTTCGTCAGGAGCACAACTAATTGCGAGCTGGGCTGTCCGAGGGGCCGAGGAGCGGCGGGGATGGGAGGGAGGGAAACGAGGCAGTGATGGATGCGAGGTTTTTTTGGGAGCTCCGTCTCATTGCCTCGGCTGGAAATCGGCTGCCAAGCCGTAAAAGGAAATTAAAAGACATAAAACCTGGTGGAGGTAACGGGGAGAGGAACGGGAGAAGCGGGGAGGAGCCGGGCAGAGGGGAGGGAAGTTCAAATGCTCTGGGAAAGCAGGATCGTGGGATGGGATCTGGGAAGGGAATCTTGGAATGGTTGGGGTGGGGAGGGACCTTAAATCCATCCCATCCCATTATCCCATCCCATCCCATCCCATCCCATCCCATTATCCCATCCCATCCCATCCCATCCCACATGGACACCTCCCACTGTCCCAGGGGGCTCCAGCCTGGCTTTGGGGACACTTCCAGGGACCCAGGGGTGGCCCCAGCTGCTCTGGGAGTTCCATCCCAGCCCCTCTCCCAGTATTCCTTCCCCAAATCCCGTCTCTCCCTGCCTGTGGAATCCTGGGATGGTTTGGGTTGGACAGAGCTCCATCCCTGGGATGGGATGGGGCCTGAGCTCCTCGTTATCCAAGGAAAAGGGCAGAAATCCACCCAGGAAGCAGCAAACCAAGAGCACCACTCGTTATTTCCACTCTGCCTCCCTGAGCAGGGTCGTACCCCGGGACGGGAATGATTTGGTTTGAAATCCCCACTTTTCTGTAAATGAAGACTTTCAAAAAGGAAACCTGGCAAATCTGCACTGAAGACCTAATCCAGGTGCATTGTGCCTCCTTATCCCCGAAGCTGTGATTGAAAAAGGGGGAAGATCACGGGAGCTCTTGTCCTGGATATCTGAGGAGACTTTGGGAAGCCAAGACTTTCATGTGAGTCGTGTTAAAGGATTTTCTGCAAAATTCTGTCTGAGGGAGAAGCAAAACCAGGCCTGCAGCCCTCAGGAGCCCTCATTTCGAGTTCATAAAACCTTTAAAAAGTTTTACCTTTATTTATCTTGGGGATTTTATTTTCCCCTCCCTCTGGACGCCGTCGCTGTTGGAAAATCCTGGTGAGGGAGATGGCAAAGCCGGTGATTTACCAACCCCGACAGAGGAGGAGCTCAGCAGCTTTTCCACATGGAAATCCTCCTCCTGCAAGCAGGATTCAGCCCCAGCCACGGGAGAAAATTCAGGAAAAAGCAGGATTTGGTGAGGAAAGGCGAGACCCCTGTGGCTGGAAGCGCAGGAGGTGTCAGGGCTGAACTCTCCATCATTTGCTGGTGACATCCCTGGCATCTCTGGTGGCATCTCCAGCACTCCCTGCCCCAGCCAGATGTGAGCTCTAAACCGCCAGATGTGAGCAGTAAATCCCGGTTTTCTCTGGGAAGGAGAAAGGAGGCTCTGCCAAGCTCTGTCCTGGAGCTGGGAGCAAACTTTTGTCTCCTGCAGCAGGAGCTGAAGCGCCCTGAGCTCCCTCATTAGCCTCATCCCTGATTAGGCTGCAGATAGGCCCTGATTAAAGTGCTCTTGGCTATTTTGGAGCTGCGGATAAATATTCATGAGTGGAGGAGAGGAGGAAAGAGTAAACAGAAAACAGAGCCTGGCAGCTCCAGGGGGAGGATCCAGGTCGGGGTGATTGAGGCTGTGGAGTCCTTGGGCTGGAGGCACCTCAAAGCTCATCCTGTCCCCAAGATCAGGGACACCTCCCCCTGCCCCAGGGGGCTCCAGCCTGGCCTTGGGCACTGCCAGGGATCCAGGGGCAGCCCCAGCTGCCCTGGGACTTCATCCCAGCCCCTCCCAGGGAGGAATTCCTTCCCAAAATCCCATCCAATGCTCCTGGTGGGGGTCAGCATTGGCTCCCCTGCACCAGGGGCCACCAAGGGCCACCAAGGGCTTTGGGAGCTCGGGCTCTCTGTTGGCTCACAACATGGAATCATTTCCACCTCGGACACGTCTTGAGGGTGCAGAGAGGGGTTCCCACCTCGGGATCAAGGCTTTGGCATTTTTGGGTTCCTCCTTTGGTCCCTCTGGAGCAGAAAACGAAGCCCCCCCTGATTTCCCAACAAAACCCCAGTTTTCCCAGGTCTTGGATACGCTTGGAAGGGATACAGGTGGTACCCACAAATTAATTAGTTAATTAATTCAGGTCAGGGATGCAAAACTTTGTGGTTTAAGCCCTAAAATCCATGAAGAAATGGGGATGAGGCTGATTTGTCCCATTCTGGCTGAGTTTCTCCATCCCCACCTTCCTTTCCAACCCCAGATCTGGGCTGGGCTGGTGATTCCAGCTCCTCCCATCCTTCCAAGAGTTTCCATTAGTCCCAAAATCTGATTAAAAAAAAAGGAAAGGAAAAGCCAAAACCATCTGGCAGCTCCCACTACAACGGAAAGCAAACAAGGGCAATAATCAAATGGAATCAATAACCTCACACTTCTCTACCCCTTTCCCTGCATTTATCTCTTTTCCAGATGTTTCCACCTCCCCTCCTCTGCAGTTCTGTGCCACAGACAGCAGCAAATTCCCATCTTTTGACCTAAAAGCAGAAAAAACCCAGCCCAGAGCTGGTGATTTTTGTTTCAGGCCAGCCTGGGGGAGGCTGCAGGCACAAACCTCCTCCTCCTCCTCTCCTCTCCACCTCTTCCCAGTTGTTTCCCCCTGGGGTTTTTCATCCCCAATCCCTGTTTCTCACGGTGACCTTTGCTCTCCTCAGGTTTTTATTTTTATCTCTGCTTTTCCCCCCGAGGCTTTGCTGCAGATGAAGGAGAACTCATTGGCTGAGTAGAGAAAAGCCGGGTTTTCCACCCAAACTGCGCCACATCTGGTGGAATCTGACATAAAAACAACGGGAGGAGCCCCCACCTCGCTGCAACATTTATTTATGGATAATAAAAAACGTCCTCAGGAAACTGAGCCGTCTTTGGCTGCTCAGGAATGGGATTTTCTCTGGGAATTGCAGGGTTCACCCCACAAAAGTCAGGGATGGCCATGACTGGAGGAATTGTCACCTTTGGGGCTCCAGCACACCCTGAAGAGGGACTGGGGTGCCCAAATGTCACCTTGGCACCTGCCAGGGGAATGAACTTGGAATTAACACTCCTGGAAAAGCTCCTCTGTGGTGTTCCCCCTCTGCCACCGCAGGTTCCTCCTCTCTTGGTGCTCACCCACCCCTTCAAACACAAGGAAATGCTGAATTTGGGAAAAACAAGGCCAGTTCTGACCTTTCCCAGGTTTGGGAGTGGGAAGCAGGGACAGAAGGTGGGGAAGAAGCTGGGGTGTGGTGGGGAAGATGCTCCTCGGGTGCTAAAGGGGCACCAGAGACCTGGAAGTGTCATTTAGTGATCAAAATGCTAATTACCCTGGTGATGAGACACTGGGAATTAATTATTAATTATTTCTGTGGCTTGCTCTGGGATCAGCCCAGCCACAAGGTCTGGGGGAGGGATTGACCTGATGGGAGGTGGGAGGGGTCCCACGGATGAGCTTGGAGGTCCCTTCCATCCCAAACCTTCCCACAGCTCTCAGCACTCCCAAAACGGCAGAAATTTGCATTTTTTGTGGGTGGAGAATCCAGAACAGTGACCATAAAGGTCAGGGATGGGTGTCCATAGGATCTTCCAAAGGGAAGGATGGATCCTGTGCCTGAGGCATCAGGGATCCAGCTCCATCAATCAATCAATCAATCAATCAATGACCTGATGAGCCCTGACCCCATCAACTCCACACCCTCATCAGGCTACCAAAAAATGACTCCCTCCCCGTGATAATTATGGATTTAAATCTTTCCTGTCAACCAAGAAATATTTTCTCGTCTCAATTATTTTCTTTCTTCTGGGGAAAAAAAGCCCCAAACCCCAACTCACCCGACCCATCAATTTCTCTGATAAGCTCCACAGCACAGGGAATATTTTCCAACTTGCCCGTGGTGGTGAAAACAATCCTCATTTCTCCATTTAGATTTAAAAAAACCCCAAAAACCCAAACAGGGAATGAGAAACATCAGCATCAGCAGATGGACAAGGCAGCGGGAGGATTTGAGGGAGCCACCTGAAGTAAACGAAGCTGATGGAATTTGGCATTTCTATCACAACAGATCTGGAGCAAAAGCTCCCAAATTCAGCCTGACACACATTTTAGGCCGCTTTTCCCCAGGATTTTTTCGCTCTGCTGCTGCACCTGAACAACAAAACAGCCCCAAAAATAAACAATGTCAGAGGCACGATCAAGGCTCGACCCAACTGAGGAAAAGCCAACAGTTTATACACTTAAAAAATCAAGATTTTGGATATTGTGTGTCCTGGTGGATGTGGTCCTGACACAAAAATAAACAATGTCAGAGGCACGATCAAGGCTCGACCCAACTGAGGAAAAGCCAACAGTTTATACACTTAAAAAAATCAAGATTTTGGATATTGCGCGTCCTGGTGGATGTGGTCCTGACAGAATTTTCCATAAAAATAACAGCCAGATTTTTGTGGGGTGCTGATGATGCCTGGAAAAGCTGGTTTGGGAGATTATCAACCCTTCAACTTCAAAGACTCCCTCATCTGCAGAGAACGCCAAGCTCAACGCTCCAATTTGTGTTTGATTAGGCCCTTTCAAAGCCTCTCTCCAGAGTGAAAAGGGAAAAATATCACATTGTTCTTTTCAATTCCAGCAGAAAAGCCGGAGATCAGGCTGTTTAAAACAAAAAAACGGTGTTTTTTCCCATTTTCCCCCCATTCTGCAATGAAAAGCACCTTGTTATAAATGTAAGATGTCCCAACCACCTCCTGATGATAATGACCCAGCCAATTCATCATAACAAAATGTCAGTGTCACCCGTGGAATAATCATGGCAAAATACCCAAAAGCAGGGAGAAAAGGGGAAAAGGAACACTCCCACTTCTGGTATAACTGGAGGACTTGCTTGTGAGAACGGTGAAAGTCAGAGGCTTAAGTGATTCAGACAAATATTGAGCTGCTTCATTTGCAATTTGATTTTAACCACGGGCACGATGAAGGGAAAACAAAGAGCGGCAGCGTCGGCGTCCCAAAATTAATAAAATATAATTAGCAGGGAGATTTGCATAGGAGGAGGAAAATCACCTTAATTCCCCCTCCCTGCTCCTGCCAGCCCGGCTCGTGCTGTCGAGGTGACTTTCCAGGGGCTGGTGTTTACAGAGGGCTGATTGGAGGGGGAGAATGCAAATTAACACTGACAGTTAATGACCCCTCTGGAAGGGCCTGGAGATCCCAGCTGGAATGTTCTGGAATCATGGAATGGGTTGGGTTAGGGTTAGGGTTAGGGTTAGGGTTTGGGTTAGGGTTAGGGTTAGGGTTAGGGTTAGGGTTAGGGTTAGGGTTAGGGTTAGGGTTAGGGTTAGGGTTAGGGTTAGGGTTAGGGTTAGGGTTAGGGTTAGGTGCTGCAATCCTAAAATTTGTGGTATGTGAAATCCCTGAATCCCTGAGCTTGGGATAACCCTCTATGATCCTCGAGTCCATGCTGTTCTGGATTCTCTCTTTTTCAAATCCCAGGGAACTGAGTGTCACCTACAGGAATTCCTTGGACACCTCTAGGAGGGGTTAGGGTTAGGGTTAGGGTTAGGGTGAGGTTTAGGTACTGCAATCCTAAGATTTGTGGTATCTGAAATCCCAGAATCCCTGAGTTTGGAATAACCCTCTATGCTCAATGAGTCCATGCTGTTCTGGATTCTGTCCTTTTCCCAAGCCAAGAGCACTGAGTGCCGTCTGCAGGAGTTACTTGGACCCCTCCAGGGATGGACATTCCAAAGCTCCCTGGGCAGTTCCAATCCCTGATCACCCTTTCCATGGGGAAATTCCTGCTGTGCCCACCCTGAGCCTGCCCTGGCCCTGCCTGAGGCTGTTCCCTCTCCTCCTGTCCCTGTTCCCTGGAGCACAGCCCGACCCCCCAGCTGTCCCCTCCTGGCAGGAGCTGAGCAGAGCCACAAGGTCCCCCTGGATCTTCCTTTTCTCGCAAACATCACACAATCCCACCCAAAATCCCACCCACAAATTTGGAATGTACCCAGTCCCTGTCAGTCCCTGTAATCCTGCCCAGCACTTGGCTAGGATTTTGGAGTCTCCAATTTTTAATCTGCCACAGCCAAATTTTCCCTTTTTCCTCTACGTTTAGATGAAATCTTGCTGATTGAAGGAGTCTCCTTCAGCGGGGGCTGCAGCCTCACGGCAACATCCTGATCCTTGCCACGCGCCATAACACAAGGATTAAACTCAATTACCATCCCGCTCATTAATGTGCTGCATCCAGAAAATTTCCGGCAATTTCCGCTCAAGAGGGTCCAGCGTGTTTTCATAGCTCTCCTCATTTCTCCCCAACGGCTGCAGTTTTGGGATTATGAACGAACTCTGGGCAAAATAAAGCCTTGCTGAAGTTTCACTCGACTTCAGCTGCAAATTTGGCTCTGAGAAACTTCAGCTTAGGTCTGAGATGGAGTCTGCAAAAGTCTGGAAATCTCAGTGGGGGGAAATCCATGATGAACTCTGTATTAATCCCAACAATCTCACCTATTGATTTTTTCCCTTTTATCAATGGAACTGCTTGTTCCCAATAACTCATTTCCAGGTAACGGACTGAAATACCCGAGTCCTGCTCAGTTCTAATTGACACCTTTGCCTCAAACACCTTAATCAGAAATTATTGGCCTAATAGTGATTTTTCAGATACCAGGAGAGGCTAAACAAACTCCAGGCTGCCCTGAAGAAGCAGGAAGCTGAATTAAATTTTATTTCAGAGGCTCCAGCATCTTCTCTTCCCTCTCCAAAAGCAGGGCAGACCACTCCTGATTCCTGCTTGGGGATGGAGGAACAACCAGTTGGAATTGATGTTATGAACCAAAAATTGAGCTTTTTTAGCCTAGAGTTGGTACAAATATGATTTATTTTCTGTGAGGGTGACGTGGGGCTGGGGTGGAATTCCCAGAGAATTCCCTGGAATAAATACCGTGGAATTCTGGGGTGGTTTGGGTTGGAAGGGTCCTTAAAGCCCACCCAGTTCCAACCCAAACACCTCCCACCATCCCAGTTGCTCCAAGCCCTGTCCAGCCTGGCCTTGGGCACTCCCAGGGATCCAGGGGCACCCTCCACAAGGCTGGAAATTGCGTGGAAAGGAGCAAACACCTGATGACAATTCCCTTCATTACTCCATTTGCTTTAAATCACCTTTCCATATTTGCTGGTTTTGATTCTTTAAAAACCCATCCCAGATCCTCCCAAGTCAACGTTCCTTCATTTTGATTTTTAAATGAGGACTTTGAGACGATCAAAACCCGCGGTGAATAAGAATTTTCTGTTTAGTTAAAAAAGGGTTCCTAATTGGTTCTAATCAATGCAGTGTGCTCAGCTCCTGCCTTTGGAGGTAGGGCTGGAATCTGTGGAGCAAGGAGGAATTGCTGCTGATGGATGCACACAGAGGCATCCCATGCTCCATTTGCACCACAGCCTTTTTATTTCCACGAATAAAACCAAAACCAGACGATCATTAAAGGAATATAAAACCGCTGAACAGGCTCTGGGCATTAGAGGTTCATTTTCCAGCTCTCCCAGCCCGGCTCCAGAGCTGCTCCAGCCCTTCATGGTTTCCTCTAATTTTGCTTCATTTTTTTTTGGTGTCATCTGGGGCACAACATGTATGGGGCAGGAACACGGGAGGGACATCCCTGTCCCCCCAAAACTCCTCATAATCCCAATTTCCTGAAGCCATTCCCAGCTCTCCCAGCCTGGCTCCTCATGGTCCTTCCTGGACTCTCTCCAGCAGCTCCACACCCCGAATTAAACCCCGGAACCAAACCAGGACCCCATCCCTGGTCCTGCTCACCCCAAACTCCCCGTTTCCAGTGCTCCTTGAGAGGATCTCCAGCTCCCCGGAAAACAAAACAAATCCGAACGCGCCTCATCTCAGCAGCCCCATTCCTCATCCCGCTGCTGACAACACCTAATGAAGTGGATAAATGATTAATTAAGAAACAATATTTCTCCACAGAAGCTCGCTCCTGGGGGGAGGAGGGCGAATCCCTCGGTGCTGTTGTTCCCTGGAATGTTCCCCACTATTTTTAGCAAGCGGAGGAGAAGCTGGAGCAGCACGGGGGGGAAGCGGAGCCGCGTTTGATCAGAGCAGGGACAACAAACAGCCCCAGGACAAACCCCCGGGTGTTCCCTGCCTCTGGAATTAACTCCTCTGCCACTCCTCAACACCGAGCTCCGGGAATGGGATTCATCGCTGATGCCAGGTTTGGGGAAAATGATACCTCCAAAGGGGGAAAAACGGGGTCGCTTTTGGCCATCCGAAGCAAAAAATTAATAAATATTTTAAATAAACAAAAAAATAATGCAATGCTGAAACTTTTCCTCAAGGAAAATCCTTCCACAGCCTTCCCAGGCCTCCACACACCGAGCGTGGCATCAGGAATACGGAGCAGGATATTAAATCTCTCCAAGTATTAATTCCTGGAAAAGCCCAGACTATAATTAAACAACGTCCAATTAACAGCTTGAAAAGCCCCATCTGAAAGTTGCAGTTACAAACTTTGACCTCAGTGGCCCCCTGGAGATGGTTCCCTAATCTCCTTTAATTAAGATATTCATAACATGCCAGGCAAGGATTTTGGAAAGAGTCTTTTTAAGCTTCCCATTCCCATTTAGGACGTGCAGCTCAATTAAAAAAACAACTTTTTGACAGACAGTTTTACCTCTTTCTGTGTCCTGGTGCAGAGCAAAGGAAAGGGTTGTAAAAAATATAATTCACACACCAAAGAGCAATGACTGGAATAGGAATAGATCCATCCAGTCCTGTTATTCCAGGCAGTGGGAAATGAAACTTTTGGTTTTAGCTTGGAATTTCACAGAATCCTGGATCATTTTGGGTTGGAAGGGACATCCAAAGGATGCCTTCCACTAGACCAGGTTGCTCCACACCCCATTCAATTTCTCATCCTTGAGTATTTTCCTTTAAAATACCATTTTCCCCCTTGAAAACACCCAACAAAACACCTCAGCGAGGCACTGACAGCAGGGATTTGAATTTTCCTCTAAACCCCCTGACAAATCCCCCATTTCCTTCCCATTCCTGACCTCATTTTGGAGAGCAGCTCTTGAGCAAACCCCCGTGCTCACACCGACCCCCTGCCGTTTAACCTCTGCCACATCCAGCTTGTTCTCCTCAAAATCCCTTTTTTCCTCCTTTATTTTGTTAGAAATGTGGTGTGACAGGGCTGAGCTCAAGGCCTCTCCCAGCAGCACCAGCAGCCTTTGGAATTGTTCCACCTCCATTTTCTCTGGGAGAGAGCAGCCAAAATCAATCTCTCTGCTGCATTCCCCTCTCTCCTCTCTCATTTCTCTTCCCTTCCTCGCCCAAGACCGGAGGTGGAAAAGCCATTTTTTGGGAGCTGAGGCCTTGGCAGGATGATTTCCCACTCATTATTCCTTCCTCGCCCCCAGCTCCACACACAGAGACCTCCCAGCTCCCCTCTGGACATCCCTGATTCTATTTTTTAGCTGTAGATCCCAAAATGGCAATAAATTCCTTGCTCCTACATCACTCCTTAACCTCAGAGAAGGAATTAGCGAAGTCACTGAAGCAGAAAATCGTGGAAATGTTTGGGTTGGAAAAGCCATTCAAGGCCATCCAGTGCACCCCTTCCCCAGCACAGCCAAGGCCACCCTAACCCCTGTCCCCAAGTGCCACTTCCATCTTCAACCCCCCCAGGGATGGGGACTCCACCACCGCCCTGGACAACCTGCAAAGAGAGGAGTGGACAGCAATTTCCAGGAAGAAATTTCCCCAAAAAATCCCAAACTCAATGGGAAATTCCATCCTGGGGTTGTAGGGGCTGGAATGAGAGTCAGGAGGGGATCGTGAGTAGTCTCACCTCCCTGAACAGCTCCTTCCTCCTGTTATTCCAAAGAAAGCTTTTGGATGTTCTGTTGGTGTTGAACATCTGAGACAGAGCGATGTCGACGGGGCACAGGCACTCCCTGGGCCTGCTCTCACATTTTTCACGCTTTATTACCCAGGATCTCCCCCACCACCTCCAAAAAGCCTGGGGAAAACACGAGGAGATTAAAAGAAAAGCTATTGCTTAATATTAGAATGAAATAGATCCAAATTCCCGCGCTGGTTATGAAATAATTATAATTACAGCCAGGAGAGCCGGGCCCAGGAGAGCCCAAGTCTTCCAGCAGCTTTGTCTCTCTAAATGAATTTGTCCCATAAACATTTTTAGTGATCTCATTAGCATCGTTAATAAAAGCCATTAACTACGACACCATCAGGTTCGGGGATGCAGGTTTGGAGTTGAAATTCCAAGGCACAGGGAGTGCTGGCTGGGGAATTTGTGGATAAATCTTCCCTGGGAGTGTCCAAGGCCAGGCTGGATGGGGCTTGAAGCCACCTGGGACAGTGGAAGGTGTCCGGGCTGGAAATGGGGGATTTTTAAGGTCCTTCCTCACCCCAACACATTCCATGATTCCACGATAATGTCAAAATACACAGGACTCAAGCTGCTCTTTGCCTGCTCTCCCCTGCCCTGCGCACATTTCACACTCAGGGCACAGCATGAGGTAAAATTGGGATTTTCACCCCATGGGTTTACTTGGGTTGGGTGTTCTGCTCTGAAATCTCCCCCTGCTGGCCCTCATGTGCTGGGGGTGGCTGGCAGAGCTCTCCACTCCCAAAGGATGTCCAGAAAAACAGATTTTCCACCTCACTTTGCACAAAACCCGGAGAGCCAGACCGACAAATTGCAAAGAAATACAGGGGGAAGAAAAACCCAAGCTACACACCCAGGATGCAGATTTCACAAGCCCCATTTTAAGGGAAAGGTGGATGTTCTATTCCTTAATCACAAATTCAGCATTTCCAGCCATGGCTGATCCACGGGAGGCTGCATTTCACCCCCTCTTCCCCTCCATCTGCCTCTCCTCCCCTCCAGCCGTGTCCCTGGCATGGCTCTGGCACCGGGAGCTGGGACAAACGTGTTGTCTCCCCTGTCTGGGGTGAAGGTGTTCTTGCAGGGGCCTGGAAATATCCACAGCCAGGGATCCATCCTTCGCTCTGGGCTGACTCTGAGACATCCTGAAAATTTAATGTGATGGGAGAGGCGGGAGGCGCCGCTCCACCAGGAAATGTCACCGCAAATGTCACCCCAAAGGACACCTCTGCTTCCCTTCCCTCTCCTTCCATCTGATTTCCTTCTTTTTTCCTGACTCTCCTTCCATGGAGACCAGCTGGGAGAGGCAGGAAAAGAGGAAGAAATTTTAACACCATCCAAGGAAATGAAGCCTCCAGCAGCTCCACATCCTTCTTATGTGGGGGACCAGAGCTGGACACGGTGTTCTATCTTTATCTTATTTTTATCTTATCTTCATCTTATCTTCATCTTATATTTATCTTATCTTTATATTATCTCTATCTTATCTTTATCTTACTTTTGACTTATCTTTATCTGGGTTGTTACGGCCCCAGCAGATCCAGATTTCTTGGTTGAAAACTTCAAAGGACTCAGAGAAGGAAAAGCCAAAGTTGCCACATCCTGCCCCAAGAATTTATTTGTCCAAGAGCAAACAGCTCCTGCAAGTTCTGTATCACCAAAACAAACGAATTTTAACTTTAAAATTTAATTCAGTTTTAACTTTTAAATAATGAGTTTAAACTTTTAGATGTGATTTTTCCTGACTCAAGTCCAACGGCAGAAGTCAGAGGTGGAGTTCAGAGGCAGATTCTGGATCTGGAGCTACCCTGAGGCCTGAGCTCTCCTGGATGCCCCCACAGCTCTGTGCTGGAGAGAACAGACATCCCAACGAAGTCCCTGAGCATGGAACAAAGTGAGATTTGGATCCAAACCCGTCTGTGCCGCCGTGCCCGTCTGTCGCCTGGCTCGGGGCTGGCTCTGAGCAGCCCTCCTGCCTCAGTCCCCAGACAGCACCTGGGTAAATAAATAATATTGGCTAATTGTGATGAAGTGTCAGCTCAGCCATGCCGGCATTTCAGAGACCTGGGAGGGAAGGGAGGATTTCTGAATTCCTGTTTCGTGGTGTTTGGGGCCTCCAAATTTATTGGTTGCTGTGGGGTGGTTTGGAACAGGAATCTCCAGGGAGAGCAACAACCTCACCTCCATCCCAGGGTATTTATTTTCCTGCAGTGACTGGGCAGGATCCAGGACAGCTTTAAGGGCTCAGGTTCACATGGATTTACCACGGTTCAGCAGCATCCAGGGATCCATCCTGACCAGGGGGGATTCCCAGATCCCACTGCTGCCCTCAGCACCCGCCCCGAGTGATGCTGAAGTTGTGTCGGATTGAATTTTATCTGGATTTAACACTCAGGGACTACAACCTTCATTTTCTCTGTGTTTTACACCCGTGGCATCCATGTCCATCCATGGAGAGCTTCCAACCCATTGATGGCACCTCACAGTGGGTTTTCCTTCCTCATCCTGTCAAGCCAGCCTATGGGAAGGATAATTTCCATTCCTTATCCTCTTAATCAGCCCATAGGAAGGATTCTTTTCCTTCCTTATCCTATCAAGCAGCCCATAGGAAGGATTCTTTTCCTTCCTTATCCTGTTAATCAGCCCTTTGGAAAGACCCTTTTTCTTCCTTATCCTATCAAGCAGCCCATAGGAAGGGCAATTTTCCTTCCTTATCCTATCCAACATCCCTCAGGATTATTATTTTCCTTCCTCACCATCCCAAGCACTCCTTAGGAAGGCATTCCCAAGCCAGGGAACTGCAAGCCTGTTGTCTGAGCAAACACAACTTTTTCCCTCCCCAGCCTCACTCCAGAAAGACAGAAATCCTATTTTGGGGACACGTCAGCCAGAAGGAAGCTCCCTAAAATAACCCCAGCTCCCACAGGAGGTGCTCAGCCGTGGCAGGGGCTGCAGGGATCCGACACCTTCCCAAGGCTTTTTATTCCAGTCACTCCCACGCTCCGACGTCTCGCTGTGTTTTGAGGAAGCTCTGGAGTATTCCTTGATTTTATTTTTACCCAGAGGCCGTCCCGAGCTTTGCGTCCCCGTGGGTGGGAGCGCCTGGGGTGCCTCTGGTGACAGCTCAGCGGGAGGGGGTGACAGCCAGGGCCAGGGCTGTTCTCAGCTCCCTTCTCAGCTCCCTTTCTGCTGCTGGTTGTGCCTGGCAGGACGAGATGATCTGCATGGTGCCTTCCATCCCAAACCGTCCTGGAATTCTACAGCCTCCCTCATGCAGAGCAGGAGCAGCAGCACAATCTTCTCCCTTGGACATCTTTAATATCCCAGGATCCAGGCAGAATCCCACGTGCAGTCCATTCCACAGGTGTCACATTCGTATTTTCTGAAAAAATCCCTTCACCCAGGATTTTTCTCCTGGGAAGCCTCAGAGAAAAAGGAAAACAGTATTATCTCGTTTGCTTCTCCTGTGTTTTGCTGCTTTGGAATGTGTTTGGAGATTGTTTATCCAACAGGTGATTTTTTAATTGTTTTCTACTGTGAATTATTTTGATTTATTAGCCAATCAGGGTCAAGCTGTGTTGGGGCTCTGGAAAGAGTCACGAATTTTCATTATTATCTTTTTAGCCTTCTGTAAGTATCCTTTCTGTATTCTTTAGTATAGTTCAGTTTTTATTCTTTAATGTTATATAGTATCATAAAATAATAAATTAGCCTTCTGAGAACATGGAGCCAGATTCATCATTCCTTCCTTCATCGGGGCACCCCACAAACACAATACACAGGGAGAGCTTTCCCTCAAATGGCACCGACTGGAAACCCAACTTTCTTTTGTTGGTAACGAAGGACCGAGCGCGCGAGCGCGGAATAAATAAAAACACCTGGAGAAAAGGATTGTGAAGGATGTCAGGAGGGGCCGAGTGTTCCATCTTAAATCCACGCTTGTGACAGACAGTGGATTAAACAGGAGATGAGTTACAGCTCCCCAGAGCACGGCAGTGTGAGTCCCCCCGCGCAGGCGGCGTGACAAACAACCCCTGGATACGCGGGAATAAAAATAAACCGCGGCTGAGATCAGCGCGGGCACCGCCGCTCCTATCTGCCACGGAGATCAGCTCCAGAGCTTGGGATGGGGATTTGAAATGCATGGACTCACTGGCGCAAAAACTAGGAAACCTCAAAGGAAAAAGGGAGAGCTCATGGAAAGCGATTTTTTACTCTGGTGTAGTGAAAAAGGATGTGGCCACTCCAGCTGTTCCCAAAGGAAAGAATTCCCAGGAAGGTGAAAAAATCTAACTGAAAAAAATCAAAGTTGTTTCCAGAAGCAAAAGTGAGCCCTGCACAGAGGACTGATTCTGAGAGGAGACCTGGAATCCTTACGGAGCTTTTCCACACCCTCTGGACCTCCCCAGTTACTCAGACAGGGATGGAGCTGGTTTTGCTTCTTTGCTGAAGTTATACCATGAAAAATCACAACAGAAATCAGGGAATCAGGAATTGTTTGGGTTGGAAAAGCCACCTAAGGTCATCAGGTCCAGCCTCACCAAGGCCACACTGACCACGTCCCCAAGTGCCACATCCCCAGGGTGTTAAATCCCCCCAGGAATGGGGGCTGCACCACTGCCCTTTATGGGAGGAAATGATCCCAATATCCAACTTCAGCCTCCCCTGGCACAACCTGTGGCCGTTTCCAAATGCCAAGAAATGCCCAGCTCAGTCCTGGGGCTCCCAGATTGTTGTCCTTCCCATTTAGACCCGCACAGACAATGTCCCCTTGTCCATTACCAGAGGTCTCTGCCTTTTTTTGTGGTCACCAGAGCTCAAAACTCTGTGACCAAACCCCTGAGATGAGTCTGGAATTGCCTGGAAGTGATTCCAGCTCCATCTGTGGATTTGCAGCCACAGAGATGAAAAATCATGGAAGCTTGGAATGGTTTGAGTGGGAAGGAACCTTAAAAGTCCATCCAGGGCCACCACCAGAGATGAAAAATCATGGAAGCCTGGAATGGTTTGGGTGGGAAGGAACCTTAAAAGTCCATCCAGTGCCACCAGGGGCAGGGACATCTCCCACTGCCCCAGGTTGCTCCAACCTGCCCTTGGACACTTCCAAGGATTCTGGGGCAGCCACAGCTCCTCTGGGAATTTTGGCTTCCCAAATTTCTCCAAGATTTTGCTCTGAAAGCCTTCCTGAGATATCCCAGAAGGATTTGCTTGGAAAGGGACTGCCAGAGGTTTTTCTCCTGGAGTGCTCCCACATCCTCTCCATTCCAGTGCCTCACTGCCCCTCTCCAGCCTGGCTGATGCTGATCTGGGATGTCAAACACACCAGAGCCAAGGACTGGGACAGTTTTCCAAGGAATTCCCCTGGGAATCTCAGCTGACTCCTGAGAAGGGGTTGGTGGTGTGGGAGCAAGGAACCTTCACCTTCTCCCCACCAGTTTGGCTCAAAGGGGCTGAAAGGAGGTGCTGAAAGGTGGCAGTTTGTTTGCAAAAGCAATTTACTTGAAATATCCCCATTTTCTCTGGGAAGAAAATGCCTGGGTGACCCAGGAGCTGATTTTACTGCTGGTGTTGGGGATTTTTGCTTTTCTTTGCTAACAAGGTAAGGCCGTGGAGCAGAAATCTGACACCCAGCAGTGCCACGATGGGGCTTTATCCCCATCTCAGCACTCCTTTTCTTCATTCCACGTCACCTTCCCTCCTCTAATCTTCCCTGACAGCTGCTGGCTAAAAGCAGGAGCAGGGAAAAGGCGGTTTTCAGGCTGGAAAGATCCATCAGCAGCTCCTCGGGGTGCGACTTCTCACACCCGCTCCGCGTCTGGAGCTGTGGAGGATCCATCCTGCCTGGTGCTGGCTCAGAGCTGGCCCGGAGAGCAGGACAGGGGCTGGGAGCAGCAGCTGAGGGTTGGAGTCGCACCCATTCCCTCTCCAAGCCTGGGGAGCTGCTCACGCACGAGGCAGCGGGAGGAAACCTGCCGCCCCTGCGAGCTCCGACACCAGCGCTGGGTGCTCCAGCCTGGGAAGGAGCTGCCGCCTGCCAGGGTGTCTTGGCATCCAGGAGACCCAGGAGAAGCCCGAACTTCCTCTCTTTTCCAAAACTGGATGGTTTCAGCCTTTCCCAGCACCTGCTCCCAGAGCTGGGCGAGGGGTTGGTTATTGTGGAGGGTGGAATTCTTCACTCGTGGAAGGGCGGGTGGGACAAAGGGGTTTAAACTGAGACAAGGGGAAGCTTACACTGGATTTTAGGAGGGAATTCCTCCCATGAGGGGCTGGGATTGAATTCCCAGAGAATCTGTGGCTGCTGCTGGGTCCTTGGAGCATTTCTGACCCATTTTAAGCAAAAAACCAAGAGAAATAGTGGGTTTTCCTTTCTTTTGGGGTTGAATAATTCACATTTCCATTAGTGTAAACCCAGAGCCATTTTTTAAAGCACTTTTTAATCCATGGATTTTTTTTTTTCCCAGGGAAAGGCTCTGTTCTGCAGAATATCTAAATCAATGCCAGCCGGTTCGAGGTGCAAGACCTGGAGCGTTGAGTTTCCTGTCAGGTGGATGCACATGGACATGGATCACAGCATTCCCCCAAGGAAACTCTGGAATAAAGCAGAATTAATTATTGGATTTTTCTGGCTGTGGTTTTGCTCAGCATCTCCATCACTTCTGAATTAGGAAAGCTGAATTAATTTTTTTTTTTTTTTAATATTCCTTTATCTTATTAATTATTGGATTTTTCTGGCTGTGGTTTTGCTCAGCATCTCCATCACTTCTGAATTAATTTTTTTTTTCAAATATTCCTTTATCTCCAGACATTTCCAGTTGTGTTTATGGCTCTTGTTTTCCTCCCCAGTCTGGAGCGGGATCCTGGTGGGGGGAGCACAGGGAGCCGACACCTGGCGCTGGGAAATCCAGAGCCTCCTTTGCTGAGAGGGAAAATTTATTTTGTTGGATGATTTTTCCTGACTTTCAGTCCCCCCAGCTGGCTGGGATGCAGATTCCAGCACTGCCCGAGGCATGCTCTGTCTGGAGGAACAATAAAACTTCCCGGTGCCGAGGGAGCCCATCTGGCAGCTCTTTCCCCACCATTAATGTGGTTTTCGGGAGCTCGTTGACTCCTTGTTCCCAGAAATTCCCAAGGGTCCTTGGATAAACGGCAGGGAACATTTGGAGGATGCTCGTGAAGCATTTGGAGAGGGGGAAGAACATTTCTGACAGCCAGGAGATGGTTCCTGGATGGCTGGCGCAGGGATGGGATGGCGGAATCACAGAAGTATGGAATGATTTGGGTGGGAAGGGACTTAAAGCCCATCCAGGGCCACCCCTGCCGTGGTCGGGGACACCTCCCACCATCCCAAGGCCTGTCCACATGGCCTTGGACACTTCCAGGGACAGGGATCTGCTGTGTCCATGTCCCTCCCATACTGGGAGCTCTGGATGGGTGTCCCAGAGCCGAGGGAAAGGGAATAATCCCCCTCCACCCACCTGTCCCCCCCAGATCAGCCTTCAGGGGCAGCATCTGCTGCTCGTTTCCCAAGGTTTCCACCTCCAAAAGTCTTGCAGGAGGTGAATTTTTGATCCACCAGAACCTCAGGAGCTCTGTTTCCCACCCCTCATCCTCCGCATGGACAGGATCCAAGGGATTTGGCCTCCCAGGGAATTCCAGAGGATCGTGCCTGCCTGGGCTGTTCTGGCTGTGCAATTCCACCAACCCATTAGTCAGCAGCAGCATTCCCATGCCTTTGGAGATATCCACATTTGAGGGCAGTGTCTCATTCCCTGTGCTCTATCGATTCCCAGCTCTGCTCCCAGGGGCACTGACTCATCCTGCTGATAAAAACAGCCTTTAACATTTGGAGCCAGAGGATGGGGGTGAGAAATGCTGCTCCAACACAGGCATCGTGAGCTGGATGCACCTGAGCTTTACAGAACAAAATCCAGGCTCTCCAACTTCCAGCACCAATTTTTGTTAAAGCTAAAAGGATGGAAAACGGAGTGGAGAGGGAAAAGTGCAGATCCCAGCCTGGGAGAGCCATCCCTCCGTCCTGGATCAATAACACCCGAGGAGCTCCTCTCCCACATCGATTTTCTGCAGAACCTGATTCCAAGGGAGCTACTGCCACCTACTGAGGTGATTGCTCAGTCTCGTGGCATTTTTCTTTATAATTATGAAAACATTAATTTTTTTTTAAAAGCAGGAGCTGTGAGATTAATGAGCATCCTGGGTTTTGATGCCTGTTTGTCTCCCCGTGGAGAAAAACCTCCAAGAACTCAGAATAAAAGTGTGAGGGCCCCACCCAAAAGGCAAAATACACAAGGAAGAACTGTGAAGCTGGGTTTGATTTGATAAGCACATTTTTTTCCTGCCTCCCATGACCTCATGAGCTCTTCTGCCCAGCCTCACCTTGTCGGGACACATTTGATGTGAATCCAGAGGGATTAAAGGAGTGGGTGTGGTGCTGGGAATGCAGCATTCCTCCTCTCTGACACAAACAGCGCCAAGAATTTGACTCATGTGGCTTCTCACACCTTAAAAAGATAGAGATAAAATGGTGTCATACAAAAAATCTGTGGTTGCCACATCCCTGGAAAGGTCCAAGGACAGGAAATGAACCTTGGAAATGAAAATGTGCTCAGTCCTTCCAATGCTTCTCCTTTCCTGATTCCCTTTATGGAATCCTCACTGCTCTGGGAGCCTTTTGGTTCTTCTCGATCATAAGGAAGTCATGCTACAAAAATCCCAATGCCACTAAAGTTACTGAAATAAAAGAAATGCTGGGACTCTGATGAACTCAACCCATTATTAATTTAATGGACTTTATTCTAATACAGGTCAGTAAGTGAAGGTTTTTGAGTCAAACCAGCATTTGGGGCCATTATGCAGAATTTTCCCAACAGCTCCACCTTTTTTAATCCCATCCCTCAATCCAGCCCTATCCAGGCCTGCAATTAAGCACGACAGGAAGAGAATTAAATGTGGGTTTGGACACAACTTTTAATGAGGATCTTTTCCAGGACTGGAGCCAAATGAGCCTAAATCCATCAGTGCCCAGAGGTGAGTGTGGAGCTGCAACAGGGAAAGGAGAATCACAAAGTTTCCCATTTGGACTAAACCCGAAGCATTAATTAGGACATTAATTTAATTTCCCTGCCTATGTCAGCTTTTAATTAAGCCTTCATTTACCCTCTGATGTTGGCTTTGGGATTGCATGGAATTGCCACGGAGTCTGTGGCATCCTACAGAGCTCTGCCAGCTCTGGGCCCGGGGGTGGCTGGGCAGAGGGGACAAAGGGACACAGCTGCCACCTGGGCCGGTGGCTTTGGCAGAGGCAGAACAGAATTCCTGAGGCTGCTCCAAAGCCCAACACAAAAGCTTGGACCTTCCACTTACCTGGATCTCTGCAGATGCCCAAATTTCCCCCATTTCAGAGCGGGCTCTAAAATTAGTGCAGGAAAATTCCTAATGGTGCCTTAGTTAAATCCTCTCGCTAAACCCAGCTCCTTAAATGAAATATCTGGTGGCTCTTCATTCATCACTCCTCAATTTCAACTTTTTAAGGCCTTCTTTTCATTCCAGGATATTGGATTTGATAAATCAACAATGGCCTCAGCAGAGGAATAAGGTTCTTCTGGAATTATCTTTCCTGCTTCAGCACGACTGTCCTTCCCCATTGTGTGTGTGTTCCATTCCTCATTTCCGTGGTGCAAAGAACATCCAGACTTTGGGGTGATCTCAGCTACCCCCTCACCAGGAAATTTTATGGGAATTAGGACCTGGATGTGGATGAAGGCACAAGATTGAGTTGGATAATCCGGACTGGAATCCTGGTCCTGCCCCAGTCTCCCTGGACAATGCTGGAAAAGCCATTTCAGGGGTTTCTGGGAGAGTGGAAATACAGTTTGTAACCCCCTGAAAGGATCCATTTCTAATGCTGGAAATCCTTCCACATCCTGCACAAGAATATTGGTTCAGTCAGGAAACAGAAAAGCCCCTGCTGGATGTATGGGCGGGGTGAGACCCTGATTTCCCAGAGAAGCTGTGGCTGCCCCATCCCTGGAATATCCCAGATCAGGTTGGACAGGGCTTGGGAGGTGTCCCTAAGGTCCCTTCCAGCCCACACCATCCCATCTCTCTACAGTTCTGTGCTCCCACAGAAATCCTCAGTCCAACACTTCCAGAAAAAGCTCATGGGCAGAAAATCATGGAGAAAAGACAAACCCTTCCCATCTCGGAAGAAATCACTGGATCACCACTGGGGCACTTTGCCAGCCCATTAAAACCAGTAGGAACCCACTGGTGAATGTAATGGAGCAAGAAGAATTGTCCTGGTCGTGTTCCTGCAGATCCAGCAGAGATTTCCAGAGGTGACTCAGCCAAGCCCCCCCGCTCATTCCCTCCCCTCTTTCCAGGAAATTTGACCAAGCGTGAATTTTGGCAGGGGGGCTGTGGAGGATATTCAAGTGGATTATATTTTGCTGTATACAATTAAGAGGGGAATCAGTTAAAAATCATTTTAATCAGGGAAACAAATGGAGAAAGGAATGGAATGATCCCTCGTAGACCGCTTTTGACATTTGTGGATTTGTTTTGTATTCCCTCTCACTCAATAAACTGAAGGATGACTGAGTTCATTTCACAGGAGATGGATTGGATTTTCTCTGAGCAGCTCTGCCGTGTCCATGGAATTCAACCAAAAAATAAAAACCCAACCAAGTCTGTGCTTTAAAAAATCCTGGATTCTGCATTATCAGAGCCCAGCTGCGCCACTGGGGCAGGGGAGCAGCACACTCACTTCTGGGGAGGAAGGTGATTTTCTGAAGGTGCTGAGGAATATTTGGGGGAAATTTAAAGCAAATTTGCACTGAGACACAGCCACGAACCCCAAAATGAAGAGTTTAATTCATGTACGAGCTGGCACCCAGCCCAAATGATGGGATTTTTGTGGGGAGCCAGTTTGGCAGTGGGAACAAGGGGAAAATCAAAGTGGGGAAGGGAAAACCAAAGTGGGCAAGGGAGAAATCAAAGTGGAAAAGGGGGAAACCAAAGTGGACAAAGGGGAAATCAGAGTGGAAAACTGGTCTCTCCTATTTTCTGCATCCTCAAGCATCAAGGAAATCGATGTCAGTGCAGTGTTTTTGTCAGGGCAGCCCCAACCAAAACCTCTGCAGTGACTGATGAGGAAAAAAAAAAAAAAGAAAGAAGCAGGAAAAATAAATAAAACTAAAACCAAAACCTGCTTATTCCTGGCAGTGACTGAAAACAGGGAGAGGGGGAGGCTCTCCTGCCACCCAGGAGCTCCTTACATGGAGCAGCCACCAGCTGAAGGCTCTCAATAAAGCTGCAGCCTGGATACCAGACCTGCAGGACAGGTTGGATCAGGCACGAGCTCCCTTGAGGATTTTGGGGAGATGGAAGATAAACATGAGCCCTTTATCAGGTACATCTCTGGTTTTTAAGCTTCTGGGCTTCTTTTATTATTTTAAGCGTTGAGGGGAATAAGGAAACACATTTTATTTATTTGTGGGCATAAGAGAGATCATAAAGCCAAAGTAAATCCTGATTCAAAGACTTGGCTCTACAATTCCATCACGGCAGGAGCCTGGCTCCAAAATCAGAGTGTAAAATGTCATGAGAACACCTCTCCCTGTCTTTTCACCCAGATAAACTCCCCACCTCCACACATGCTCCTCTCCTCCCTCAGCAAAGTCAGAACATCAATAAGGATATTTCCTTGAGGTTTTTTTTCCCTGCTGGGGTTTCTTTATTCCCTCACTGGCAGCAGGTGACAATGGCCCAAGGAAATCACCTCCATGCCAGCATGGGCCGTGCTCCCTGCAGGAATTTGCAAATTGGCTTCACCATTTAGCACGAGAAAGTTGTTCAAGATTTAGCAGATCCATTGCCAAAAAACTACTTTGGGAAATTGTTTTTTTTTCCTCCCCGATCCCTCGGCAAGGCTCATTGGAATGCTGTGAGCACTCAGTGCAGATGCTGAGGACACTGAATTATTTAATGCTCCACACCTCACTGAGCTGAGACCCTGCGGAGCCAAAGGGAGTTGGGTGCAGTTCCTCCATCCCCAATAGACAGGGATGACACAGGCCCTGGGAAACTGCAACCATGGATTAGGGAATTAGGAATTTCTCCTAATGGCAATCCCTCCCAGCCTCTCACATACCCAATTCCAGCTTTTCCATCCCCAATAACTCTTCAGTCTGTGACTTCGAGGCTCTCAATTCCCCCCATTCTCTCCTTAAAGCTTTTCACAGAATCCCAGCATGGTTTGGGTTGGAAATGACCTTAAAGACCAACTCCACTGCCATGGGCAGGGATACTTCCCACTATCCCAGGGAATTCCATCCCAGCTCCTCCCGACCCTCACAAGGAAGAATTTCTTCCCAATATTTAGTCTAAAACTTCTCTCTTTTGGTTTAAAGCCACAACTCCGTGCGAGTGGCAAAATCCTAAAACCTTCTGTAAACTGGATTAATCTCAGAGTCACTTGCTCCTTCTCTCTCTCATCCTGGTCAGCCTCAGCTCCCAGCATCTTGTGGCTCACACAACAAATCTTGTGCAAATATGAGGAATAAGGAAATCAGCAGATCAAAAAATGCCCCTCGCCCCTCTTGGCCCCATTCAGACCCTCACACAGAGCAGATTCTGAGAGGATTCCCCAGCCCAGGAACCTGTTACCTTAAGAAAGGCCATTTTTACTCTCTCAAAAATGCATTTTCCCCCTGAAAATAAATGCACGGCAGTGAGTTACAAAGACTTACTTGAATGATTAATCATTCCAGGAGCACCCCAGGCCATTGCAGCCACAGCTGGGATTATTCATTCCAGACAGTCCACACTTCTCACTGGAATAATGAACATTTTCAGAAATATTCAACACCCAACGCGCTGAGTTAGGCAGAACCTGAGGAGTTTTTGGTACAAAATCACATTATCATAAAATCATTGGAAAAGCCCTCTAAGGTCATGGAATCCAACTGTTCTCCCAGCCAAGCCCAGTCCTCACCCATGTCAACAAATGCTACATCCACACATTTTTTAAACACTTCCAAAGTGTTCAAGACTTCAGGCTGAAGACCTTGACTCAGACATCTTTATGAAGGCAGATGCAAAACCAGTGGTCTAACACGTGCAGAAATTAATTTTAAATACTCACCCTCGTTGATTAAAGTTGAAAAGCACCCGTGGAACACCCAACAGGACAAAAGCACCTCTTCTATATTTTTTTAAAATAACTCTACCGTATCTCGTCTCTTCATCTGTGTGGTCTCACCAAGCAAAATCTGTGTAAAGCCAATTAAAGGCCATTTGTCACAGGGTAGAATTAACACCAAAATGCTCCTGGTCTGCTCACAGCTCACTCGCTGCTCCTCCGAGTCACAAATCACAATAACCATTCTGTGGAAATCGTAAGAGAGAAGCTCAAAATCCTGCTGAACTCAATGAGCCATTAAATGGTTGACAATATTCTTTATAGGAACCACGAATAGTTAATTAATCCCCAAATATGAATGGTGAGCATGAATAATTACCACTGTAGATCCTGATCAAGAGATCTGCAGCAAGCATAATTTGACATTGCTTCATGTTCAGCAGCTCACACCAGCTGGGAGACCGGTCCTAAAAGGTTGGGCTTGGCTTTAAAGTATGGGAATCCCAGACGGGAACACATCAGTTCAGTTCCCAATGTGCCACTACACTGACTTTCCATGAGATCTTCACTTATTTTTTTTATTATCAGTTTGCCTATTTGTGTCACTTTTGTCAGTCCCAGCATGTACAAAGGGTCTGTCTACTCCTTCATCTTCATTGCTATGAGAAGCTCTTATCCTCATTCCTATTTCTTCACATCTCCTGGATTAACAACTCCAGGGGCCCCCTTCCCTTCCCTTCCCTTCCCTTCCCTTCCCTTCCCTTCCCTTCCCTTCCCTCCGTTCTTTCCAACCCAACCCAACAAACATCAAAACAGTGCCCTCGATCCTGCAATTATTCCCAAAGTGTTATGGCTGCCCACATCCAGCTTCCGCCTGTTCCATCCTGTCTAACTGGTGCCTTTTTGACCAATCCAATCACCCTTTCCAGTCCAACCACCCTTTCCAATCCAGCAGTCCTTTCCAGCTCAACCAGCGTCTCCAATCCAACCACCCTTTCCAACGCAGCCATTCTTCTCCACCCAACCGTCATGACCAACCCATCCATTCTTTCCACCCCATCCATTCTTTCCAACCCATCCACCCTTTCCAACCCAACAACCCTTTCCAACCCAACCACCATGTCCAACCCAACCACCCTTTCCAACCCAATCATTTTTCCAACCCAACCACCCTTTCCAACCCAATCATTTTTCCAACCCATCTACTCTTTCCAACCCCTCCATTCTTTCCAACCCCTCCATTCTTTCCAGCCCAACCCAACAAACATCAAAACAGTGCCCCTGATCCTGCAAATATTCCCAAAGCGTTATGGCTGCCCACATCCAGCTTCTGTCTGTTCCTCCTGTCTAACTGGTGCCTTTTTGACCGTGGGGGTTTGAAACCTCCCCTCAATCAACTGACAGAACGTCTTCAATTGAGCTGCAGCAGCTCCGTGACCTCTGGTGCACCTTTTGTCTTTCAAAACACAGACAGGTGCTGCAGGAGGGAATATCTGAGGACTTGGAAATGGTTTCTTCCCCTTTTGCTGGCGCGGTGTCCGCGGGGAGCCGAGCGCCAGGATGTGCTGTACAAATCCATTTGTTACAGTAAACAGCCCCGGGCAAGCGCCTGCACTCGTGGACCGTGCGGGGATTCCTTGGAGGGTTTGTTCCTCCTTGCAAATTTAAAGATATGAGCTCAGGAGGGACCAGAAGCTTCTTCCTGGCCTGAGGCCAAGCATGCAAAGTGTACAAACAGGCGCTGACAGTTTTATACACAACACCAAAACAAGAACAATAAAAACAGCGAAAACAAATAATATTTGAACTAATCTGGACAGAGGTTCAGCCATCATTTTGTAGAATAATGGAAAAGTTTGGGTTGGAGGGGACCTTAAAAATCACCCAGTTCCACCCTCTGCCATGGGCAAGGACAGCTTCTGCTTGGCCAGGTTGCTCCAAAGGCATCCAACCTTGAACACTTCCAGGGATCTTAAAAGTCTTTTCCAACCTTAATGATTCCATGATTCATTTAGTTCAGAGGCAGCTCTCACCCCTGGGTGAATCCCCCTGGAACACTCTGACCTGCTGCCAGCAGCAAAGCCAGGACCAAGGTTTCTGTGTTTCACCACTCACCAAATTCCCACCTTTCTGCTGAGGCTGGGACTAACAGGGGACTGTGACAGGAGTTTCCTTGTAGGAACCTGATTTAGTTTCCATTTCCAAGGCCCCATCACCTTCTCCATGGAGGTCCCATCAGATAAACTCTGTTTAAGGGTTTGGTGGCTGTGAAAATAAAAATAAATAAACTAAACCTTGCTGGCAGTGCTGGGACAGGCTGAGCCTGACCCTATTATTGCTGTGACACGACTTCCATTAAAATCTGGAGTGGCACGGAGATAAGCTCCTATTGAAGACCGGGGTTGGCAGTGAAATTCCAGCAGAGGCTGAAGTCAGTGGCAAGTTCAGCCCCCCTCATCCTTGAAATAATGATTTGGCCATGGTGGCTGCAAGTCTGGAGCGTCACACAGAGCAGCACAAAGTGATTTTTCCAAAAGATGTCCCTGGAGAAGGGCTGAGGCAGAGGGAGGAAATGAGGCTGTCGTTGCGCTCAACGCAGAGAACAAGAGCAGTTGGATTTACTCCTCTTCTACAGCATGGGAGGGGTTTCAGCAAAGTTCAGCTGCTTTTTAGGGCATCAGAAAATAAGACAGATCTTCAAGAGGCAGATAAAAATCTAAAATATCCCCAAGATCTGGTAATAATCCTGCTTTTCCTGGTGTTTATAACAGCGGCAGCAGGAAACGCTCACGTCATGGTCCAGCTTCTTTTCGATCTACTTGACCTCAACTTTCACCGGCTGCACACAGCAATAAAGTGCTGTCTCAGGCACAGCCTAATTAGCCCTGAAAAATCGGATTCATCCAAAAGAACAGCACAGGGAAGATCCAGCTCCTGCCCCAGAAGCCCCGTAGCTCCAAACATCCAGCATCAGTTTGGGATAATTAACGTGATGAGGCTGGGTCTGGTCCCGTCCCCCGTGCAATGAGCATCAGCCACCACCAATTTAACTCAGTGAGAGAGAATCTGTCAAGTTATTTCCAGGGTTAACAACTCACACTGTTTAAAATATAAATTCCATGTCTGGCCTGAACTTGGCTGCTTTCAGGTTCCCACTCTTGGGTCTTGTGATGCTTTTGTCAGGCACATTAAACAGCCTCGATGATCAGAACCATCCTCCCCACGTGGATGGGGATGAACCACATCAAGTTACCTTTGGAAGGATTTTTCTCCTCAAATTAAGGTAACGAGGACTAAACCACACCAGGGCTGGTTCCACCATGGGGAGAACCTGAGCAGAGAAGGCTTTCAAAGGCACAAAGGAGCAGTTAAATGCTCGTTTCCCACTGCAAATCACGGGCCCCTGGGTGTTCTGCTCCATCTGTGAACCTTTGAAAGCCTCCTCCCCTGTCTTGGACAGATTAATGGGAAATAATAGAAATATAATTTAAACGTGGAGTCTCAGGGAGGTGACTCAACCCCCAGTCCCGGCAGCCACAGTTGTCGGTAAATTAGGGAGAAAAGAAACACAAAATGATCCTTTTCCAGTCCCTCCAATTATGCTGGGATGGTTCTGCCTCTGATGAGAGATTTTGAGAGCATTTCCCCTCGTCCAGGTGGAAAAGTGCTCGGTGAGGAGTGGAGAGCTGGGGGAAAGGGGGGCAAAAGAGGACACCCAGCAATTCACGGTGTGCCAGGACACTGAGCAGTGTCACCTGGAGCCCGGTGACATCCATCACCTGACAGGGAACACACAACGCCAGGGAAAGACTGGAGAGCAGACAACACAACCTCTGTCTCCTCTGCACCAGCTGTTCCCAGGGGAAGGCTGTCAGGAACAGAGAGTTCCCAACAAAGCCAGCTGAGGAGCGCGAGACAGCTCAGGTAAAGAAGTGAACAATAAAAAATGACACACTGCAGGTGCACAAAATAAAACAAATCCTGATTTTATAGCCTGGGAAACGCGCACACACACAGAGCTGAGCTGCCTGACCTGCTCAGGTGCAGTTTAACTCTTTCTGGATCTGCCTCATCCCTCCTGTGTCCTCCCACCAGGATGTTCATTAACTGCACAGCATTCCAGCTCCACATATTCTTAAGTAAAAAACAGCTTTGATGTTCTCACGTTGTAAATGTGAAACTTTCAACTCTAAGAGGGGATTTTGGGCTGTGGAGTCCAGACCTGGGACAGGACAAGGGGGAATGGCTTCCTCCTGCCAGGGGACAGGGTTAGATGGGAGATTGGGAAGGAATTCTCCCCTGGGAGGGTGGGGAGGGGCTGGGATGGAATTCCCAGAGGAGCTGGGGCAGCCCCTGGATCCCTGTAAGAGTCCAAGGCCAGGCTGGATGAGGCTTGGAGAAAGCTGGCAGGTGTCCCTGCCCATGGCAGGGGGTGGATGGGATGGGCTTTAAGGTCCCTTCCAACCCAAACCATTCCATGATTCCCTCCCTCATTTACGCCCATGATCTTACCCCTTTCCATCCCATCTTTATACCTCTCTGGTTCTTGTTAGTCAACCTCCACCAAGTGAAGAGGGAAATTAATTGGAACTTCCCCAAACCAGCTTTGGTTTGCTCCAAGGAAAAGGCCAGGACCTTAACAACCAACAATTTAATTGGGAAATTGAATTCTATTTCCACTGAGAAAGGGAATTCTTTCTTCATGGAGAAAATAAATTTTTTTTGTAGCTCCCTTTCTACATGGGAAATCTGAGGTCCAGGCTCAGGAGAGCAAATCCCTCCCACTCCACATGAAAAATGCACTTATTGAGGCTGCCCAGGTTTAACAGCCCCAGCACTCGTTGCTTTGATGGCCACAGCTGTCCCTTTTTGATGGAAAATTTGTGCTGATTTCACGGTGGCTGCTTGAAGAAAAGTCACCACACGTTACGGCTGTTTCATACCTGGGGGGCAAGTGGAGAAAATTATTTAATTAGGTTTCTGTAATAACAGCTCCATTTCCAAATGGCTGCCCATGTGTATTAGCAGGGAAGGATTTCAATTACTCTGTTTCCTTTAATTCTGTGACTTTAGTGCTGGTGCAGGCGGAGAAAGGCTGAGATCAAAAACTAAACTGGGAACTCTTTGTCCACAGAATGTATTGAATGTATTGAATATATTAAATTAATGTATCCATGGATGCATGGAGCATTTCACACTTCATCTCCCTGCAGCCACATCCACATGCAAAACCAAGGCCCAAACCAGAATGAGGGAATCAGGTTGGAAAAAAACCTTAACATCATCAAGTCCAACCGTTAACCCATAACTAATTAGTGCAAATATTTGTATTGGTGATGAAGCTGCCTGATTAAGGCCACCATCACAAACACAGCCCTGAGGAGAGGAGTGTCCTGGTGATGGACACAACTCTGGTTGTGCTCACATAACTCTGATTGCAGATTAAGGAGAAGATCAGCCAAGAGTTTGTGGCATTCTCGGCTTTATCTCCCCATCCCATCTTCCAAAGCCACAAAATATCCACCTTCTACAACAAAATCCAATAAATAATCAGGGTATTTTGTCTGGGAGTTTCAGGAGCTGGCATGAACACAATTTACCAAGTCTTGATGATCTGCCTTGTCCATACGGCTGGGCCAGCCTGGTTAGGGAGGAGTTGGGGTCAGCCTGGTTAGGGAGGAGTTGGGGCCAGCCTGGTTAGGGAGGAGTTGGGGTCAGCCTGGTTTGGGACGTGTTGGGGTCAGCCTGGTTATGATGTGTTGGGGTCAGAATGGTTCAGGATGAGTTTGGGGTCAGCCTGGTTTGGGATGTGTTGGGGTCAGCCTGGTTTGGGATGTGTTGCTGTTGGCAGAAGCATCAGGGCAAATAAAACATAAACAGGCTCCAAAAAAGAACCCAATGAGCATCTTCTGCCTCCTCATTCCTCATTAGAGTGTCAAAGCCTCAGCTCAGCTCATCCTGCTGTACCCTCGCTCCATCTGTTCCCTCTCTAATTTCAACATCAATCAAAATAAACAGAATTCCTGAAAGTCTGAAAGAAATCTGATGTTTCCAAGTTTCTTTGTCTGCTTGAAGAGTTTACCTCCTCCTGTTTGGCACAGGCAGCTTTCCAAGCTGATTTTTTTAGGGAATACTACAAAGCGGAGAACTCTGAGCCCTCCTAGAGAGCTCTCGTAAAATTCCATGGTTGGATGGAAGCTGGAACAGATGGGAGAGCTCCTCCAGGCTCGACATTAACCCTGCTGTTCCCCGACTGGGGGCCAACAACACTTTCAGATTTCAAGAAGCACAGAGCTAAAAATACATCTCCAAGCCAGAGATGATCTGAAGTTCCTACAAACATCAACAAGAGGGGTGACGTCCTTTGGTGAGGATGGCAAACAGCTCCTTCTGGGGAAATGCAGGAATTTCAGCATCCCAGTGGCTGGGAGAGGGGAGGTTTTTAAGGGAAAGATGTTTCCAGTGAATTTGGTGGCCATTACAGCTGGAATCCTTCAACCATCACCTCATTAACATGGAGAGCAGAGCCAAGAGAGTGCAACGAGGGCCATAATTGGGGTGGAGCAGCAGGGCAGAATTCCTGGGGGGCGATTTGCCATGCTCCACTTGGTGCTGCTCGATAAAAATCTCCATTTTTGCTGCCGAGTACACAAATTCTGGTTAGATTCCAAAGGAGCTGTGGGTGCCCAGAGTCTTTTAATCTCAGCCTGACTGAGGTTTTCCATACCCACCTTCCCTCCCTGCCACACAGGAGCTGAATGACACAATTCCACAGCTGGCCTGGGAGCTCCTGGATACCCCAGGGTGCGGATTTCAGAGGCCTCAAAGGGATTCAGGATGTTCTGAAGGGTCTGATGTAGAAAATACTCCATCTCTGCAGTGAGGACTCTCCTTTTCATGGAATCATGGAATGGTTTGGGTTGGAAGGGAACTTAGAGATTATCCAGTGCTATGGGACTGGACATGAGCACCTCCCACCATCCCAGGTTGCTCCAACCTGGCCTTGGACACTTCCAGGGATCCAGGGCAGCCACAGCTTCTCTGGGAATTCTGTTCCCTCTCCACCCTCTCAGGGAGGAATTTCTTCCCAGTATCCCATCTAGCCTCTCTTTCAGTTTAAAAAAATCCGTATCTCTTGTTCCCATTCCTACAAAATTATTCCAAACCCTCATGTGGGCAGACACCCCAGGAGCTCCACACAAACCATGCACCATGTCCCTAAAAGCCACCCACAAAGGGAACAGCCTTATCCGCAGGGAACAGCACCCAAACAGCTGAAAAATCCATTAAAACCCCTATTTTTTTTGCCCTGAGAAGGCATCCAAAGCCTCATCCAGAGGAGCAGATGCCTGGCCTGGTTTGTGGGATGATTATTCCCCCAAACAAGCCCACCAAGCTCCACTGTTCATCCTTGCTGCTGACAGGCACGAAGGTTAATTGGTCACAATTGCATTCCTAACGCCCCAGCCCAGAGAAGTGCCAGGAGCCAGAGGTAAATCACACAACTACCCACTTGCTGCCTCCAAGTTTAAATAAATAGAAATCCCAGGCTAATTAATATTTAGGAAATGCAAAAGTTGTCATCTTAAATCAGGCTGAAACACAATAATCACATTAAGTGCTTACTTCAGCAAAATACCCCTGAAATGCAAAGTGTTGGTGAGTTATGGGAGTATTTATCCCCTTAATTGACTCCTGGCTCTGGCAGAACTCCATTACCCAGGAGTTAGGAGGAAATTTAATTCCGATCCTCGTGTCTGCACTCAAGGACTTCTGTTTGACTTGGGTTTATTTTCAGCTGCGGGACTGAAGGGCTGCATTTTTCCAGTTGCAATCCTGCTCAGTTGAGCAACAAATGTGACATTTCGTATTTCATCTGCTGACCTTCCGCTCATATCTGGGAAATTTTTCATCCTGTTCTCCTTCTGTTTCCCTTCCAGGTGTCCTTTAAGGCAAGAAGGAACGTGGTGTTTTAGCAGGCAGAGTCTGGTAGGAATTGTTTAGACAAAGAGGGGAATTCAGACACTCTTTTGTTGGGCTCAGCGAGCAGCTTGGCTGCTGCTTGGGACCTCAATTTCCATGGAATCTTGGAATATCCTGGGTTAAATAGGGCCTTGAGGATCTTTGAATCTGTGTCCTGGCTTGGCAAAGGACAACTCTAAGAATCAACCCAAGAAACTGCAAGGATCAACCCAAGAAACCCCAGGAATCAACCCAAGAAACCCCAAGAATCATCCCGATTGCACTTTATTTTTAGGAAAAATTTATTCACCAAAAGTTTCCAAGGGCTGTGGTGAAGTCCCCACCCCTGGAAATGTTCCAAAAACGTGTGGATATGGTGCCTGGGGACATGGGTCAGTGGTGGCCTTTGCAGAGCTGGGTTGGACTGGATCTTAGGGGGCTTTTTCCATTGTAACACCTCCATGATTCTCTGGTTCCATGTCCCTGGGAGTGGTGTCCAAATGCTCTGGAGCTCTGGCAGCCTCGAGGCCGTGCCCATTCCCTGGGGAGCCTGGGCAGATCCCCACCACGCTCTGGCAGAAGAACCTCAGAGGCATCAGGGCTCCCTCCTTGCCTGAGGGGAAATCCAGAGTATTTACCCAGTTATTAATATCAATATCAATATCAATATTTATTTCTACCCGAATATGAATATCAAATTAATATCAATTATTGTACCCAATAACTGATTGTTTGGGGTCACTTTCACCACGAGGAGCCCCAGTGCTCCCAGTGTCACAGCAGCTCTTGCACAGCCACAGTTCAGGTGACAGCTTGACCCAGCCAGGGACACAAAACCTCTCCTCAAAGCTGGGCTTAAAGATATCCTGTTAAATAATCCCTGTGCTGGAAGAGGTGGGAGTGTGATCACAGCTCCTCGGGCATCCAGAGGAGTTTGCTGGGGTTTCACAGCAATTTGGGAAGGTCAGCACTCGGGCTGCTCCAGGGGATTCCTGCTCTATGTTCCTGTAAACCACCCCAAAACCTGTTTGCTCCTTCCCGTGTGACACATTTCGGTGTTTTAGCAAGTTCAGGAGGTGTTTGTCACATTTTCCCGACTTCCTGCACTAATAAACCACCCTGGAAAGCTGCACAATTCCCAGCTGGCACAGGACTGAAGGAGCTAATTGTGCCTCTTGGATGGACAGCGATTCCGACAGGCAGCGCTCTGGGATTTACCCGAGTCAGGGCTGAACAGGGGAATGGAAATAAATTCACAGCAGTGCTGGCACACGGGATTTCACAGATTAAAGAGCGGGACTTCACTGATCAAATGCAGGACTTCACAGAATATAGCCAGCACTTCACAGATTAAAGGGCAGGATCTCACAGACTCGGGGTCATCCTGAGCGCAGGGAACCCCAGGGCTCTGCTGGCACTGCCAGGGCCACAAAAAACCCTCCCTGACCCTTTGGCTCCGACCTCCTGCACCAAACTCCAGGAGGAGTACTGCAACCCAGCCTTGGACATTCCAGGGATCCAGGGCAGCCACAGCTGCTCTGGGAATTCCATCCCAGCCCCTCACCACCCTCACTCTCAGAATTCCATCCCAGTATCCCATCTAACCCTGGCACTGGGATGCCATTCCCTGTGTCTGTCCCTCCATCCCTTGTCCCCAGTCCCTCTCCAGCTCTCCTGGAGCCACTCCAGGCCCTGGAAGGGCTCTGAGCTCTCCCCAGAGCCTTGTGAACACCCTCATCTATCCCAGCCTTTATCTCTGATTTTCATGCAATTTTAGGAGCAGAAAAGACCCTCCCAGAAAAACAAACAGGGCCTGGAAAAGTTCATTAAAGGCAGAGCATGGCACAGCCATTATTATGGAGATGTCATGTCTAATTCTGCAGAGAAACCAACCCACTCTGTGCTCTCCGGATGATCAATACCCAGCTCGTATCTGCCTGGAACAGGGACAGCCCTGGTGACACCCAGCCACCATCCACACTTCCCGCAGTCCCTGCACTCCCTGATTTCCATGCCGGAGTCGTCAGGAGAGGTCCCGACCTGCTCCCTGCCGGGGAGGCTCGCCCCAGGCCAGGATTAATGAGTCTGACTCCTAATGACTCAACACTCCCAGAGCCCAGCTGCAGCCTGGAAGTGGCACCGAGGACAAAGAAAAGCTGCTGGAACTGGCAGAGGAGCCTGGACCCAAACTGGGGCAGGACCCAGACTGGGCTGGACCCAAAATGGGACAGGAGCCACAAAATGGGCCAGGACCCAAACTGGGACAGGACCCAATGGGCTGGACCCAAAATGGGACAGGAGACACAAACTGGGACAGGAGACACAAACTGGGCCAGAACCAAACTGAGACAGGACCCAGACTGGGACAGGAGCCCCAAAATGGGACAGGACCCAAACTGAGACATGACCCAAACTGGGCTGGACCCAAACTGGGACAGGAGCTACAAACTGGGACAGGATCCACAAACTGGGCTGACCCCAAACTGGGACAGGAGCCACAAACTGGGCTGGACCCAAACTGAGACAGGACCCAAACTGAGACATGACCCAAACTGAAACAGGATCCACAAACTGGACTAGACCCAAACTGATGCAAAATTGAGCTGAGATTTCCCACCCCACACAGAAACTGGGAATATTCAGGCATCAGGCACCGACTGGGAACAGGCAACACCAAAATAATTAACATTTAGCACTAATAACCCTTGTGCTTTTAACCACATTTTAATTGTGTTGGCAGCTGTATTTATTATTTTTTAAATTGCGTATTCTGATATTTTCAGCTCAAAATCTCAGGGAAGAAATTGATCAGTAAAGGAAATAGGATTTATTTCATCCCAACACGGGATCCTGCCAAGAAGGTAAAGCTGCCAATTCCCTCCTTTTTCTAGAGTCAAACCACGCCTAGAAAGGTAATTAAACTGATAAATTTGATTATGAACATGACATCATCCCACTCTGGCTCCTGGATGAGCTCCAGACAAAACCTCCTTGTCACTTGCATGCCCCATTAATGCGTCCATGTGCTTATCCCGAAAGAAATGTAATTCCCTTCATTTACTCCGCCCCAAAGTCGGGGAGTAAACTATATGTTTAATTATAAACTTTCCACTCGGAGCAGCTGTTATTAATGAGCCGAGGAATCTGCAATGTGCCTGGAGCAACCCGGATTCCTCCCGGGGACCCCGGTGCACTTGGAGTCGCTTCCCATTAGTTTTAGGAGCTGGAGTGCCCACCTAAGGCATTAATCACAAAATGCTGCAGCTCCTGGACTTTTAATTACCCACACTCCGTGTGCTGCACACGGATTGTCCCACCCTGGTAATTAATGGCCTTCCTGGGGCTACCGAGGGCCTTGCTGGGGCTGGCTTCGTGTTGCTCAGTTTTTATGCAAGGTTGTTGGAAAAATGGGATTCCTGGCACTGGGAAGGGGCAGAACGAGCTGCAGGCTGGAAATAATGAGGGATTAACAGTCTGGAGGGCAGCGTGCTGATGGGGGAGAGAATTTGGGCACCACTGCTGGCTTTTCCACTTCCAGGGATTTTTCCTCCTCTCTGGGAATGCCTTGTCACCGAGTCCCCTCTGCAATGGTGCAGTGGCTTTGCATGTAAAAAACCAAAAACCACTGCAAATGGGTTCCTCTGGAAGTGCCAAATGGGGAAAATCAGGGTGAAAACACCTGGATTTATTGCTGGTCCAGAGGAGAAACAGCACCTCTGGTAGTTATTTGGGTTTATCTTTGTAGAATGCAAACATGATTTCAAAAAGAACAAAAAACCAATTTGTAAGAAAAATCACTTCAATATTTTCCCTTAGGAAAATAAACGAAAAATGAGAAAATGAAAAAAAAAACAAACAAAAAAATCTCTGAAAAAAATCTCCTCTACCAAGATCTTCAGCTGTTTTCTGCAGAATTCCCCTTTAAGTGGGATCATAGAACCCCAGAATGGTGGGGTTGGAAGGAACCTTGAGGATGACCCAGTGCCACCCCCTGCCATGACAGGGACACATCCCACTAGAAAAGGAACTGGACTTCCCACTGATGTCCAGTACAGGCACAGCTGCACCACTGAGATTCCCAGGAACGAGATTCCCAGGCCCCACGGGTCCCTCTTTACATCCAGGAACAAAGTGCCAACAAACAGGGGACAGGAGCTTGTGAAACATTTAAATCTGCGGCTCAGAATTTCCCTTTCAAACACTCCGAAGGTGTGGCTGTTGGAATATTTATACCCTGCTCGCCTTTCCCGGCTCAGGGCTGCTGAAATTTTCATTCAAGGACGAGGCAGTAAAGGCAGGAAGTTCTGTAAGGTGGGAAAATGGGCATGGAGAAGGAAAAGGAGGATTTAATTCGCCTTTCTCTTGTTGGAGGCCCAGCCCAGGTGTTCAAACTCTTCTGTCCTCAACAGATCCTTGAGTAGGAGGCTCAGCCCTCCTCCTGCTCTGCCTCCAGCTGCAATTCCCAAATCCTGACCTTGGCAACTCGGCAGAATATTCCCTTTGTTCTCCAAGTGTGCTATTCCCAGGCTCGGGACAAATGGGATTTTCCAACCCAAACAATTCCATGCTTTTGGAGTCTTCTCCATCCTCTCTGTGATCACGTGAATTTTTTTGGGGTTTGGATTATTTGGATCTTGAATCCTGCCCAAGTTCTGCACCTCCTGCTCATCTCTGAGTCCAAAATGATGTGAACAGCATTTATTGATCAGAAATTCTCTTTTTAAACCCATTTATTAATGGCACATCCCCGTGGGAGTGCTGGGCACCTTTATCCAGGCTTTCCACGCCTGAATCCATTAATCCATGGCCAGAGATGGATTCCCTGGGCTCTGCCACCACCGTGAGGACCTGCTGGAAATGTGGAATTATGGCCAAACTTATCACGAGGCGCTGCTGCTCTTCATCACACCTGGCAATAATTCTCAGCTCTGCTCCGTAGCTCGGAGTGGGGAAGCAGCGGAATTCCAGCAGTAAATCCTGGAAGATACTGTCTGTTAACATTTAATGGGTGTCATCGCAGGGCAGTAAATAATTCCTGCTGCAAAATCCTACAGCTTCCCCCATTTCGTTATTCTTTGAAGGCTGGTGGAGCCCAAACCAACCCAAGCAGTGGATTAAACAGATTTTTCCAGAGTCAGTGTTATTCCAATGAACATCTTCCTCTCCTGTTATTCCCTTAAAAGCAGAGGATAAATATTGGCTGTGCTGAACACTCACAAACCCTGCTGGGTTCTTATTTTAGCTAAATTTCATCTCAGCGTTGTCACCATCCCATGTTTGAGGACACTTTTCCCTCATTAGCACTGGGAGAGGGATGGAATGGGATTGCTGTGAATATTGCAGGAGACGGCTGCCAGTGGAGTTGGGAATATTGATATCCTGCTGGGAGAAATCGTTGCTTTCTGTGGATCTTGGAGTTCTTTGTGATAGATTGGAATAATTCCATTTTTCCTGACCTGTGCCCAGGCACAGACAGATCCAATCAGCAAAACTTGGAAAAATAATTTGGTTGGGAGAATGTGTTGAGGCTGATCAATAGGAAATCCTCATGGGAGCCAGCACCAAAAAAAAATCAGGAGCAGAAGGCAATTCTCATCCTAAGGAGCGTAAGGATGAAAATGTTGGGGAATCCCAGAGTTGTTTGGGTTGGGAAAGCCCTCTGAGATCACAACTGAGAGTGCAGCTGCCCAGGGCTGGACAGCAATTTTGGGGAAGAAATTTTCCCTAAAATCCGATTTTATCCTAAATGAGAGCGTGCTCCAGGCCAGACCCCACACCTGCTGAAGGGTTGGTGACCCTCTCTAAGGAGCGTAAGGATGAAAATGTTGGGGAATCCCAGAGTTGTTTGGGTTGGGAAAGCCCTCTGAGATCACAACTGAGAGTGCAGCTGCCCAGGGCTGGACAGCAATTTTGGGGAAGAAATTTTCCCTAAAATCCGATTTTATCCTAATTGAGAGCCGTGCTCCAGGCCAGACCCCACACCCTCCGAGCTGGCCCTCACTCTGATTAACTGCTCTCACAAATCCTCCCTCCCAACGTGGCATTTCTGCACTGCAGAGAGGAAACCTCAGTGGGGCAGCTCCAAAAAAGGGGCAGAGGAAGAGCCAAGGATCAGAGAAGGACCCTGACCCCTAAACCATGGGATGGTTTAGATTTGAGAGGGACATGTACAGGGACACCTTCTGCAAGCCCGGGTTGCTCCAAGCCTGGTCCAGCTTTGTAGATAATCCATCCCCATTCCATCCTGTCCCCTCCCATCCATGCCCTGGGAATAGGACACAGCTCACGGGGAGAGGGAAGATAATCCTTGGGGTGGCATCACCAGGAGCTCACCGCTCCTCACAGCCAGGCCAGGGCCTGGAAAAGCCAGGAATTTCATTTCCCAGCTTCCAGCAGAAGCCACTAATTAATATGAGTTATTACTTACCAGAAACTTGGTAAATAAACCCCCTTGTTTCCCACCTCAATCTGCCTCTTCACATCACAAAAACACAACCAGTGATGGTTAAACCAACCTGATTATTTCTGGAGCAGGTATTTCCTCCTCTCCTGTCGACTCTTAATCACCACCTCCATTAATTTAATAGGTAATTATTTACCAGAAATGTGGTAAATGAACCCCCTTGTTTCCTACCTTGATCTGCCTCTTCACACCACAAGAACACAACCAGTGATGGTTCAACAAAACCTGATTATTTCTGGAGCAGTATTTCTGCCTCTTAATCACCACCACCATTAATTTTATGGGTAATTTACCAAAAACATGGTAAATAAACCCCCTTGTTTCCCACCTAAACCTGCCTCTTCACACCACAAGAACACAACCAGTGATGGTTCAACTCAACCTGGTTATTTCCGGAGCAGTATTTCTGCCTCTTAATCACCACCACCATTAATTTTAAACAGCACTAATTGCGTCGTTTGGCCTTTCCAAGCACATCTCGCCCATCTGCAGGACCTGAGCACATTCCAAACGGGCTCTGAGCCTTGTCAGAGGAGGGAGAATGTGAGAGCTGAGCCCAGGCTGGTGAGGAGGAGCTGTCGGAGGCACCATCTGGATTTCCCACATCCCGCCTGGAGCGGCTGGGGATGAGGGGAGGCACTGTTGGAGCGCTGAAATTCCTGCAGGGAGCCACAGCTACGGTGGCTTCAGCTTTTCTGTGAGCTGCTGAAAAGGCTGAAGGGAATCCTGGAATGGTTTGGGTGGGAAAGGACCCTAAAGTTAATTTTTGACACATGCAGGGTCACCTTCCACTGTCCCAGGGTGCTCCAGCCTGGCCTTGGGCACATCCAGGGCAGCCACAGCTCCCCCAGGAATTCCATCCCAGCCCCTCCCTACCTCACAGCCAGGAATTCCTTTCAATATCCCATCTAAACCTCTGCTTTTCCAGTGGGAAGGCATTCCCCGTGTCCTGTCCCTCCATCCTGTGTCAATCCCAGCCAGTGCTCTCAAATATCCCACAGAATAAGTGCTCATGAAGCTCTTACAAAGACCCTCACGCATAAAACCCCATTTGCTTTCACAATTCCAAATTCATTTTTGGGAAATCTGCATATTTCCAGGAGGCACAATCCCCAGAAAAGTCCACCAGCCACTTCTCCATGGAGACAGACCTGCTAAAATAAAGTTTCCACACAAAATTTCGAGCCACTGTGGGGTGGGAGGCTGGGAATGTCCCATCCCTGTCGTCCTCAGGCAAGGATGATGGAGCTGAACACATTTCATGAGAAAAGCGCCTGCCCAAAGTCATCTGGGCTCTGGTTGGTGCTGAATTAATGGAATTTAGGACAAAAAGGATTAATTCTCTCTCCTGGTGTGACACAGCTAAAGAAATCCAGTCTCCAAATTCTTAGAAACCCAACCAAAACTGCAATGGGCTTTTCATGGCTGCCTTGTGTTGATGTCAAATGTCTTCCTTCCACCCCTGGCCATTTCTTTGTGCCAATTAAAATCACAACCCATGGAATATCCTGGGTGGGAAGGGACCCACAGGGATCCCCCAAATTCCCACCTTTTCCTTGAGGGAGTTGTCCAAACATTCCCGGGGCAGGTTTGGTTCTGAACGAGGGGAGAGGCAGAAGCTGCAGCATCTCCTGACAGAAATCTGTTCAATTTACAGCTCAGTTTTATGCACCTTAAACATTCTCACACTTCCAGCAAGCCAGGGACAAGCTGGAATATCTGGAATGAACCTCCAGCCCTCCTGAATTTCCCCAGCATATGCAGGGAAGCAGCTGCCAATCTCAGTGTACGTCTGATGAGGCAGCTCTGGAAAAATAGAGAGGAACTATTTTCTAACAAGAGCCTCCAATGAGTCAATCTGAGCTCCAGTTTCCACATTCTGTCACTAAATATTGGTTACACAAGAGGAATTTGGGCCCAGTTTCTCCGGCGCTGATTGCGATTTGCTCAATTAAATAATGCGAGGCTGATTTGTCTTTAATTTGTGTGTTTTGAAGTCCAGCACCGGGTTGGACTCGCTGATCCTTGCGGGTCCCTGAGGACAGTCTCCGGTTCTGTGAGCTCTTTGAAGTGATAATGTTAATTTTTCATACTTGTTGCAGGAGCTGGAGGGTGTTTGAAGCCCAGCCCTCCCTTTTTTCCCTCACTTCAGTGGAATCAAGGAGGTTTTGCCATGGAAAACACAGTGGATGGCGACAGACAGGACATTCTTTGGGATTAGGGACAAACTCCACAATCCTGACCATCCTTTGGCCTGCGGACCACACAGGGACCGTGGGTGCTCATCTACACCACTGTGCAATCCCAAACTCTGGCAGGAATGATGGTTTTCCCCAGAAAACAGAGCCCTGTGCCCCCTGAGCTGCCACAACTCAGGGAAAGCTGAGGCTTTGCTGCCTCAGCTGGATCCCACACAGCTGGGGCTTTCCCCACAGGGGAAACTGAGGCACTCCTGGAATCTCCTGGACGTTTCCCTTCCCAAACTCCAACCCCTGCTTTGCTGAGCCAAGACCAAACTGGAACTGTGAGCTGGAAATAGAATGGAAAAAGGGAAACGGGACAAATTCCATGGTTTTAGGGACCCGAGGTCTGCTGCAAAGGGAAATCCAGGGAATGAAGGGATGATGCAGAGATTCTCGGAGAACCCTGGAATGCTGCTTTGAGTGGGGAGGACCTTAAAGCTCATCCCAGGCTCACCACCCTCCCAGGGAGGAATTCCTTCCCAATCTCCCACCCATCCCTGCCCTCTGGCAGTGGGAACCCATTCCCTGTGTCCTGCCCCTCCATCCCTTGTCCCAAACCTCTCCCGGAACCCTTTAGGCCCTGGAAGATCTCTCTAGAACCTTCTTTTCTCCAGGCTGGGCTCTCCCAAATATTCCCTATTTACCTACCCGCCGCACACCTGGATTTAAACAGCTCCTGTTCTTTATCCACAATAAACCCGAGGGCTTTACACAGAACTTCACTGGAACTGCTTCTTTGGGATGTTTTGGGGGATTTTTGATCGTATCCCAACCTCTGGCATTTGTTAGGATGCAGATCCTCCGGAGATTGGGTTTTTGTGGACGTTCTCAGCCCTGTGATGCCAGACTCTGCACATGAAGTGCTCTGGTCTCCAGGGAGAGAAGCAGCTCATTTTTATTTCTCTTTCAAGCCTCGTTTAGGTTTGGGATTCTGTCTCTTACCTCAGTCCCGAATTTCAACAGCTCTCTGGATAACAAGGCTTGAGACTGGCAGTCCAAACGGAACCAAAATCCAGATAAATCACATTTAATGTAATGAATCTGCCCATCAAGTGCCAGCCAGAATTGCCATTTTTTCCCTGTAATAATGTAAATATACATATAAAAATCAATATTAAAAATATAGAATTATAAAATATAAATAATAAATATAAAATAAATAAAAAATATTAAAATATCCGTATAAAAAAGGTTGGATATGAGAGGTGGAGGAATTAATTTTTCCATGTGCAGGATGTGTTGGTGGAATAGGTTGGCCCAAACTTCCCCCACGGAATTGATCCCATCATCCTCTAATGAGAACCATAATTCCAGCAGTGCCTTCTTGACACCATCTCGACAACGTAATTAACCTGGGAGACGCTGGGGCAGGGAAAGCAGAACAAGAACCTCTGTAATTATTGGCAACAAAATCTAAAAAATGCTACAGAATAACAAAAATCTTCATCTTTTGCCTCCCAAGTCCATAATTGTAACTGTAATTGTAATAATTGCAATTGCACCTTTGAAACCACTGCTCCAAGTCCTGTTTCTGTCCCAAATTTGAGACCTTTTTAGAAGAATCTTGTTCTGGATCTTGCTTTTCATACCCAGAATTCCAGGCAGCCTCATCCCTGGATTTTTACCATGCCCAGTTCTGTTACACGGCTGTTTGGAGAACCAAAAAATTTGGATTATTAAGGAAAAGGTGAATTTAGTAAGCGATTCCCAGTGAACAGGAACTTCTATCACTCATAACTGATGGATTTCATGGAAATATATCCCTGAAGTTGGGGAAGGACTTGACTCCCCATTTTTGGCAGCTGAAATATGCAGCTTTTAATTACCCTGATTTAAAGCAGAGAATGATTCCTGTATTTTATATTTATTATTATTGCTCTTTATCTCCTCTCAGCATTATTTTTATTATATTATTATTATTACAGTTATTTAAATAGATCTCATTTTATAGAACAGTTATGTAGAATAATAGCTAGTTATGTAGAATAATAGCTATATTTATATAGAATAATATGTATTTATATAGAATAATATATATTATATATATTTAAAATATATTCTATTTTTATTATGTATATCAAATATATACATATATATATATATATAAAAATAGTTATATATTTATTTTTATAGATCTTCCTCAGCCAACTCTGGGGCTGAATAAACACCAATTAATGCTCTCCAGATATGGGGCATTTGTCCCAGAATGTCCCAGATGAAGGTCCCAAAAATACCTTTTTCCACCTCTTTTCCCCTTCTATAGACCCCAAAACTTTCACATTGTTTGAATTCCACTGATGTGGATCATTGTTTCCCAGTTCTTAGGAGGAGAAGGGCAGTGTCTTTGATGCCACAAGGGCAGTGAGAAAATCACTCCTGGCGTGTCCTGTTCCCCCCAGAATTTCAAATTCCTCATCCAATCTTTGCTGCTTACTGCATCTAAAATGGGATTTTTGGGAATCATGGGGTCCTGGGATGGTTTGGGTTTGGAGGGACCTCAAAGCCCACCCAGTGCCACCCCTGGCATGGCAGGGACACCTCCCACTGTCCCAGGGGGCTCCAGCCTGGCCTTGGGCACTGCCAGGGGCAGCCACAATGAGGAGGAGAAGAAGGAAGGAGGATGGATGAGTGGATTTTTAGGAATTATTTCTGGAGGAAACGAGCTCCTGGGAGAGGGTTGGGAAGGGTAAGGACTGGGAGACACAACAGCAAAGCAGCACCAAGCTCTGGAGATCTTTTAAAACCAGGACTTTTAGAAGTGTTTTCCTTCCCTGGGCATCCACAGCCCAGAGCTGGAGCTGGGCTGTTCATCACGAGCAGGGCTTTAATTCCGTGACGCCAGAATTAAATCACTGCTCCTCTGCTGATGCCATTCGCTCAAGGAGGAGCTGAATCAGCAAGGAGAGCGTGGATGAGATGAGGAATGTGAAAATTGCCTTCTCCAAGCACCAAACAATGTGAAACCCCCCAGCCAAAGAGGGGATAAGGCAGGAAAAGCTCATCCTGGGCTGTGCTGGCTCCATTCTAGGCAGAGCACCTGAGTTTTCAGTTAATAAAGGGCAGGAGATAAGTGCTCCTATTGCAAATAATTGCCAGGAAAAAGAATGAATCAGGCTAAGAAAATACAGGGCCCATAAAAGCTCTCGTTAACATTCTTTCTCCGTGCCTATCATCAATTTTATACAGGGTTAAATATATTTTCTGGTGACTACCACGGCAAGGCTGAGGATTAAAGAGGATAATGTACAATGTGATTTATGAAGTTTTAATGGAAAATCCCCATGGGTTGTGTATAAATCTTATTTATAGCTTTAAAAGTATGTAATATACTTATTGTATATTTAAAAAACTGTGGGAGTGCAGTCCCTGTCATAGTTAATCCATTAAAAAAAGCAACTCCTGAGGGGCTCCTGGGGATAAAGTGTTGGATATTTCAGAGGCTCTCCGTGAGTTCAGCAGGAAATGTCCAACACGATTTGGGTACTGGGGGGGAAAAGGGGAATCACAGAACCCAGGCTGGCTGGGTTAGGAGTGAGCTGGGACCAGCTGGATCCAGGGGATGTGTGGAGGAATTAACCTGATGCCCGGGCTGGGTGATCCCTGCCTGACCTCAGACCAAGCTTCAGCTTCGGGTTTGGGTGACAGGAGCCACCACGGGGCTCTGAATGTCACCAGGCCAGTGAGGGACGTTCCCCTGGGTCACCTTCAGGGCACCCACAGAGCCCAGCAGCTCTGTCTGGGGAGGAGAACAAGATCTTGGCCACCTGTCCTTGTGGACTTGCTTCCTTTTATCCTTCTAAAAACACAATTTTTTCCCCCTCTAAATATTACGGAATCCATTTTCCATCATTTCAGGGTAGAACCTGATGGACTGTGTGCTTTAGACATAGAGGAAAAACCCCAGTTTTAGCTCCTTTTTTTTTGTCTCTACAAAAACCCTTTTTTTGTACCTTTTTTTTTTTGTTTCTGAAGAAAACCTTCATTGCCACCTTCCAGCAACTCCTGTGGGAACTGCAACATGAACCACCAATGCAGAAAAGCCATTAAAAGGATGAGCCAACACATTTTCTGCTTTGGGCCACCCAGGTTTGTTTTTTTCCACGGGGAATGTTCAGCCTTTGGGCACCAACCCCAAATATTCCCATAGCTCCTAAGGAAGAAGCGAGATTATCTCTTGCAAGATTAAAATCAGGCTTTATGAAAGATCCTGATATGCTGTGGGAGGCTGTGGTGGGTTATTTTTAATATAGGGAAAAATTCCCAGGCTCTGGCCAGGGAAACAAAATCCCTGATCTCATCTGAGTCAGGTACAGGGGACTGGAGAAGGGCGGGCTGAAAGTTAATTTTGCTCTTCTTTTTTGTTGTTTTCCTTGCAGTTTCTTAGAAGGATGCTGATAGATGGGAATTCCTAGACGAGACAATCGCAGCCGATGATTCATTCCCAAAGTGCCAAAATGAGCCAGCACAGGGCTTGGATGAGAACACTGCACAAAATCTGATTTTTTTTAAAGGATATTTCGAAAGAAACAATGATTTCTTCTTTCCTAACACACTCAGATTTTTTCCTAATTCTATCCTGTGGCTCAACATCTTTGCTCTTAATAACAAAATGAGGAGTTCAGAGGTATTTCAGCCTATCCAGGGAATCAGGGACAAGCAAGGGCTGGATGTGCTCACCTCTTCCCCGTGCCAGGCAGGATCACCCAGGGAACAGGGAATATTGCTGTTCTCACACTTCACACCCAGCCAAGGGCTGATTTTTTGTTCCAACAAAGCAACACAGGGACAAGAAGAGGATTCACTGCTGTGGGAACGAGGCAGCAAAGAGCACCCTCAGAAAAGCGGATTTTTGGTGAAATCCATAATTTCCATGGGACTGGAATAAATCTTATTGTATATTTAAAAAACTGTGGGAGTGCAGTCCCTGTCATAGTTAATCCATTAAAAAAAGCAACTCCTGAGGGGCTCCTGGGGATAAAGTGTTGGATATTTCAGAGGCTCTCCGTGAGTTCAGCAGGAAATGTCCAACACGATTTGGGTACTGGGGGGGAAAAGGGGAATCACAGAACCCAGGCTGGCTGGGTTAGGAGTGAGCTGGGACCAGCTGGATCCAGGGGATGTGTGGAGGAATTAACCTGATGCCCGGGCTGGGTGATCCCTGCCTGACCTCAGACCAAGCTTCAGCTTCGGGTTTGGGTGACAGGAGCCACCACGGGGCTCTGAATGTCACCAGGCCAGTGAGGGACGTTCCCCTGGGTCACCTTCAGGGCACCCACAGAGCCCAGCAGCTCTGTCTGGGGAGGAGAAAAAGATCTTGGCCACCTGTCCTTGTGCACTTGCTTCCTTTTATCCTTCTAAAAACACAATTTTTTCCCCCTCTAAATATTACGGAATCCATTTTCCATCATTTCAGGGTAGAACCTGATGGACTGTGTGCTTTAGACATAGAGGAAAAACCCCAGTTTTAGCTCCTTTTTTTTTGTCTCTACAAAAACCCTTTTTTTGTACCTTTTTTTTTTTGTTTCTGAAGAAAACCTTCATTGCCACCTTCCAGCAACTCCTGTGGGAACTGCAACATGAACCACCAATGCAGAAAAGCCATTAAAAGGATGAGCCAACACATTTTCTGCTTTGGGCCACCCAGGTTTGTTTTTTTCCACGGGGAATGTTCAGCCTTTGGGCACCAACCCCAAATATTCCCATAGCTCCTAAGGAAGAAGCGAGATTATCTCTTGCAAGATTAAAATCAGGCTTTATGAAAGATCCTGATATGCTGTGGGAGGCTGTGGTGGGTTATTTTTAATATAGGGAAAAATTCCCAGGCTCTGGCCAGGGAAACAAAATCCCTGATCTCATCTGAGTCAGGTACAGGGGACTGGAGAAGGGCGGGCTGAAAGTTAATTTTGCTCTTCTTTTTTGTTGTTTTCCTTGCAGTTTCTTAGAAGGACGCTGATAGATGGGAATTCCTAGACGAGACAATCGCAGCCGATGATTCATTCCCAAAGTGCCAAAATGAGCCAGCACAGGGCTTGGATGAGAACACTGCACAAAATCTGATTTTTTTTTAAAGGATATTTCGAAAGAAACAATGATTTCTTCTCTCCTAACACAGATTTTTTCCTAATTATATCCTGTGGCTCAACATCTTTGCTCTTAATAACAAAATGAGGAGTTCAGATGTATTTCAGCCTATCCAGGGAATCAGGGACAAGCAAGGGCTGGATGTGCTCACCTCTTCCCCGTGCCAGGCAGGATCACCCAGGGAACAGGGAATATTGCTGTTCTCACACTTCACACCCAGCCAAGGGCTGATTTTTTGTTCCAACAAAGCAACACAGGGACAAGAAGAGGATTCACTTCTGTGGGAATGAGGCAGCAAAGAGCACCCTCAGAAAAGCGGATTTTTGGTGAAATCCATAATTTCCATGGAATTGGAATAAATCTGGTCCTCATGGAGCAGAGGCAGGGCAGGAAGAACCCCCCAGGAGAGACATCCCCCTCTGGAACTGGCCTCCAGGAGTGAGGAGATAAAGGCAGTGAGAACATCCCAAATCCCAGAGGAACCTGAGCCTTCCCAGCCTTCGGATCTGCATTTTATCACTGAGCGTTATCACTGAGTGTTATCACTGAGCGTTATCACTGAGTGCTATCACTGAGTGCTATCACTGCTCCTACCCTTCATCACCTGTGTTTCCCAGGGCAGGACGGGGTGGTAAAGTTTTCCCAGGTAACTGCAAAAGAGAAGCTGGAAAACAGCCCGAGATCCATTCAGAATTGAATCCGTCCCATCCCAAAGCTGTCTCTTCCTGTTATCACAGTAATCCTTGGGGGCATCTCCAGTCCTGTGGAATTTAATAGGAGTAAATCCCAATAGGATTTCGTAGGAAGTGCATTAAATTCTGTATTTGAGATAGAAAATGATAACCTTTCTATTTGTGATAGAAAATTATTCCCTTTCTATCGGGTTTGCTCCATAGAACAAACCTCCACAAGGAAATGTGAGGGGAAAAAACCCTGCCAAGCTCTCACCAATTACTGCAGCAGGAAGAATTCCATTTTAGGAATTTTTTTTAATAAATAATAAGCATTCTGTGCATTTAATATTTTGCTTGTTTTCCAGGAGCCATTTATTTCCCAACAATGTCCTGGCTGTCAACAGGATGCAGAAGAATTCTCATTAGCTGTGATGAGGGAGGGCTTAGAGAAGGTCAAATCATGGGCCATGACAATGCAATTATGTTCCCTGCTAGAAAGGTCACTTTTCCTCATCAGACTAATTACCTCGACAGGATTACATTTATTGTATGGATTTTAAGGCAAAAACTTCAGCAGTGCCTTGACCTGTTTAATTTCAACACTGCCTTTGGCCTTGTCTTCCCAAAAAATCCTTCTTGGGGCAGGGAAACAGCAAAGATGTTCTCCCAGGAGAAAAAAACCCCAAAAAACAACAACCAAAAATGAAACAACAATCAACAGCCAGGGAGAACTGTAATTAAAAGTTAAGGAAAAAGTGATTTTGCCGTTCCAAGGACTGATTCTAGTAGGTTTTGTTTTTGTCTCAAAGGAGACTTTGTGAGGCAAGAAGGCAGCAGCAGGAGGATGTGGAGCTGCTGGACAGAGGTCATGGAGATGCTCCAAGGGCTGGAGAACCTCTGGAGCCGGACTGGGAGAGCTGGGATGGTCCAGCCTGGAGAGGAGAAGCTCCAGGGAGAGCTCAGAGCCCCTCCAGGGCCTGCAGGGGCTCCAGGAGAGCTGGAGAGGGACTGGGGACAAGGGATGGAAGGACAAGACATAGGGAATGGCTTCAGACTGGGAAAGGGGAGAATTAAATGGAATTTTGGGAAGGAATTCCTGGCTGGGAGGGTGAAGAGGGGCTGGGATGGAATTCCCAGAGCAGCTGGGGCTGCCCCTGGATCCCTGGCAGTGCCCAAGGCCAGGCTGGAGCCCCCTGGGACAGGGGAAGGTGTCCCTGCCATGGCAGGGGTGGCACTGGGTGGGATTTAAGGTCCCTTCCAACCCAAACCATCCCAGGATTCTGAGACTTTCAACCAGCCCAGAGCCACAGGTGCCTTTGTGAATCTGGATCCTTTAACTTTCTGTAAGCAGGGGAGGCTGCAAGGAAGAAAAATAAAGATTAAACAAAGAGAAATACAACTTTTATCAGGGAGTGATCAATTTATCCCAAGGCCAGGCTGGAGCCCCCTGGGACAGGAGAGGTATCCCTGCCATGGCAGGGGTGGCACTGGGTGGGATTTAAGGTCCCAACCCAAAGGCTGCCTGGGACACATTGGACACATTCTCAGTGCAGCAAACACACCTAGCACTTGCTCCTCATTCCTGCAACTGCTTTTCCCTTTCCACAACGTCTCAAACAGTCAGAAATTGCTTTTGGTGCTGTACAGAGCGAGCTGTGCTGTGTCTTTGCTGTGGACACTCCATGGAGTCCCCAAAACAAAGCCCATGAAGAGTCTCAGTTCTCTGTGCTTCTCTCCCCGCCCTTCCTTAGCAGCAGGATGAGCATAAAAAAAGACTAAAAAAATTAAAAGTCTCTGATTCCTCGCTGCAGCCAGGACTATATTCATGACTCTGCAGTGGTCCATGGCCCAATTTCGAGGTTTAAGAAGTGCAAAGGGTCACGCTGGAAGAGAAAGAGGCAAATTCAGACACCTCTTCCACCTCCAGGCCCTTTAACTTTCCCAGCTCAAGGAATTTGCTCTGCTTGTGGGCGAATTAATTAAATAGATGGCAGGTGTGAAAGAAGAGGGAGAAAAGAAGCTCCTCTCCCAAATAGTCTTCCCTGTCACGGTGCTTAAACATATTTATGGCACCTGTGACACACAGCAAGTTTGCCTGAATCACCCTGAAATCTCCCCAAAGTCCAGGCCCTGCGTTGAGCCCTCTGAAAACAGAGGCTCAGTCTTTGCTGCTCCTCCTTGTTTGCATTTTAGGGTGACTGAAACATTTTAATTTTAGGGTCTTTCTGAACCATTTTCACTTTAGGGTCACTCTGAACTATTTTTATTCTGCTTTTTCACCCTAAATCCCTCCTGGGCCCAGCCCAGGCCTGTCCCTGCTACCCGCAGCCAGAGTGACAAACCCCTGGTTTTGTGGGATGCACATGGGTTTGTTCCATGATTTTAGAGACTGTTTAGGTTGGAAAAGAATAATTAGGTTGAGAAAGAATAGTTAGGTTGGAAAAGACCTCCAAGGCCATGGAGCCCAGCCATTAACCCAGCTGGGTCACGGCAGACAAGGCACTGTACATAACCTGGCAATTATTACATTAATAGCACTTTGTCAAGGGGTTCAAGGCCACAAATGAAATGAAAATGTTATTAAAGCAGCGTGGACCCACCTCTTTGAGGCACTAAACCTTTTCTCTCTGAATGGGAAGTTGATTTACCCCTAAAAACCTCCAATAATTCCCTTCTGAAGAACAGACAGGCCTACACACAGGGAAAGCCTTTTCTCTCTGAATGGGAAGTTGATTTACCCCTAAAAACCTCCAAAAATTTCCCTTCTAAAGCACAGACAGGCCTGCACACAGGGGAAGGCTGCAGAAAAATTTGGTTTTATAAAGTACAAACAGCTCCCATGTACAGAGAGAGCACAAAACCAACTCCTCCTCCTCCCAAAGCTCCCTTAACCTTTTCTCTCTGAATGGGAAGTTGATTTACCCCTAAAAACCTCCAAAAATTTCCCTTCTAAAGCACAGACAGGCCTGCACACAGGGGAAGGCTGCAGAAAAATTTGGTTTTATAAAGTACAAACAGCTCCCATGAACAGAGAGAGCACAAAACCACTCCTCCTCCTCCCAAAACTCCCTCCATGCCAGGAATTCGGGATCAATCACACGGAGAAGCCCTGGGGTTGATGGTTCCATGCTCCTGGAAAGGGCAGTGGGTTGTTTACAGCCTCCCTGGCACCACACCACAAGAGCAAGAGGAAAAATAGGTGAGGGCAGGGCTCCAATAAATAATCAGAACTAAACTCCTGGCCTGCTTTATCCCATCCATCACGGGAAGGGAGAACCCACACTCATTTCCCACGGAAAAAATATGATGGAGGTGAGCTCCCTCTCATCCCAGTGTAACCCAGTCACCATCCCATAAATATGTCAGGTCTCAGATTGCTTTTAAAGTAATCTTTAGAGCAGGTTCCCATCCTGATTTATGGCAGGGAGAAAATGCTGGGCAGGTACAACCCCCAGAGCCAAAGGGAGGAGGAGGAGGAGGGGGTGATGGTGCTCCTGATTTTTCAGCCCCGGGTTGGGAATGGGAAGCTGGGTCAGGACAAGAGGAGCAGCTCATTGAGGAGGGAGAGACAATTAGGAGCAAAGCGTCATTAAAAAAGTCAATTCTCTGCGAGGCACCGAAATGGCCAAATTAAAACCACAAATTAAAAAATGAAACTCAGCCCAAGGAAAATGGAACAACCTGGAAATGTGGCTATAGGGGCACAGGGAGAAATTCTGAAGAGTGATTTTACAAAATCCATTGGGAATTTGTAGTCCGTACCTTTTAAAATCTTAGAGCTGAAGACTTTTGGACACTCGACCCTTCTGGAATCCTAAGGGATGGAGGATGGGAATTCCAAAAGCTAAAACCTCTTTCTAGAAGCAAATCTGTGAAATGCATCCAGTGGGAGCGGAGACCCTCTGAAGAAAAGCTGCACATCAGGGCAACACAGCCAGGTTTGGTTTTTAAATGAGTTCTAAAAATCAAATCAATTTAAAAGGAGAAAAAAAAAGAAAATTGGTATCAGGTGCTGCTTCCACACACAGGCCCCACAAACACCCAGAGATTTCTTTCATTCCAGCACCGTTTTCCTTGAATTTCTGTAACTGTTATTGCAGTGATGAACCATTTAATCATCCCAGAGCAAACCCTCCCCATAAACAGAGGTATTTTTAGGAGGGAAGAAAATAGATCTGAGTTCTCATTCCCCATTTCCATTTCCGAGGCTCCACCAATTTACATTTAACACCAACTATAAAAGACACCCAAGGAATACAAGAGCTGTTTAGTCATTGGTTTAAGTCTGGATTCCTTCTTTTATTTTCTTTTTTAAATTATTTTTTTAATCTCAAACTTCTGCTTTAATTAGCAGCAAATGTAGGACATTTAGGGCCTGAAATGAGGAGACCTTCGTGCTTATTTCACGGGAGCAGTGTGGCCTTCAAGTATTAATTAAATCTTAAATTGCTTTCTGGGGCAGAAGGGCTGCTCTGGTTTTTCTGGTCACAGGAGCATTATTGAAAACAGGGTCTGTGCCATGCCCAGAGACATTCCTGGATCCGTGTGAGCTCCAGAAAAGTGTGAATACAAAGTCAAACCTCAATTTTCCCCTGAAAATGCGCCGTCCACGCTCCAAATTTATAAATGTTGGAGCGATTGAAGCAGCCAGAGAGGAGCCAGTGAGGACGAGGCAGGAGCTCAGAGTGACCCCAAAGTCTGGTTTGTTCAATTATTTGATCCCAGGGAAAAGAGGTGGGGACAGGGAAGGCAAAGGATGAGGGTGATAATGGATAATGAGGCTGGATTTCATTTACACCGAGATCTTCCTGCATGCTCAGCCTTAAAATAGGTTTAAAATAGACAGAAATAGGCTTAAAATAGGGAAAAAAAAAAAAGCTCCAATAATGAATTTTAGCACAGGGTGTTCCCTCAAATCAGGGGTGGCACTGGGTGGGATTTAAAGTCACCCCCAACCCAGACCACTCCCTGGATAAGTGTTCCCTCAAATCAGGGGTGGCACTGGGTGGGATTTAAAGTCACTCCCTGGATAGATTTAAAATTCCCAAGCTCTCAGAAGATTTTGGGGCCCACAGGAGCTCAGAGCCTGGTTCAGAAAGGCTCGAGAGGGGCAGGGTTTAGGGAGGTGACTTATTCCACCTGACAGAGCCTTTCATCATCTTTATTTACCAGGATGGAATTCCAGAGCTCATCCCAGTCACCTTCCCAGGGCTGCTGAGAGGAAAACCTGCCTGGGGAAAATGCATTTGTGAGGCTGAACTAAACCCAGGGTAAGGATTTCACTGGTTCCACGCTGGTCCAAATTAAAGAAAAAAAAAAAAAAAGGTAAGAAAAAAAGATGGATTGTCCTGGGAAGAGCTTGGAAAACTTCCAAAGCAGCACAGGGCAAACACAAAGTTCACTGATTTGTGCAGGAGCTGCCACTTTAATGTTTCAAGTTGATTAGGAGCAAAAAATTAACATTTCATGAAAGCCTCTGACAGGAGACAGGAGCCTTTCATTAAACACAAAGTGTGTAATTAGTGATAATAATGATACCTGGGGGCTCTTTGTGCACAGTTCATTCCGTGGGAGATGGAACAGGGAAACACCATTTGCCCCCATTGTTGGGAGCTGAAAGCGCTAAAATTCCCAATTTCTTTTCCTAATCAGGACTAAACTCCACTTTTTAAAAACTTTAAACATTCACAAGGATGAGAAAAATAATCCCAGTGCAACTCACTAGCAGTTTAGGTCTGGGCTTTGTATATTTTATACCCTTAAGGGGCAGAAGGGTCAGAAGGTTTTTCTTTAACTGATTCTGTGATAATTTTAGCACTTATTAGGATGCTGTGGAAGGAGCAGAAAGGCTCTGGTGTTGCAGTTTGTTTGGGGTCTCCAGGGAGTCTCTGGGGGTCCCCAAGCCCCCACAAGGCTTCTGGGGGTGTTGGGAACCAGGACATTCCTCTGGCTGCCCTGGGGGATTTGAGACCCTGGCAAGGGGCTCAGAGACCTTGGCACGGAATCAAAACCACCTGTGCTTTTGGTTATTTTCCTCTATTTTGACCCCCCAGACTCCACGGAATCCATGGGAAGACAAGGCAGGAGTCACGTGCCTGGGCAGGGATGCCAACCTGTCACTCTGCCTCCTCCAGAAATTCTCCTCCTGCTGATGCAACAAAGGGAAGTGGGTTGGAGCCAGGAGAATTTTCCATTGGCAGCTCCCAGATTCCGGGTGTTTTATCCCAGGGAGCAGGGAAGTGACAGCTCCATGCAATGTTGCATCAGCAAAGCCTGAAATGCTGTTTTCTTTTTTATTAAACATTGTGGAATCAGCCCTCCCGCTCAGCTGAGTGGGAGAAAAACATTGCCAAGGTTTCAGGGAATGAAGAAAAATTTAGGATTTTTAATTCCTGCTAAGGAAGGAAATTTTGGAAATGACATTTTTCTGTTCTCAATCCAACAGACAAAATGCCTACAAAGGCATAAATATGGGAATTTAAAAACAACAGTTTTGAAAATCCCTTAAAAACAACCCACCATCAACAGGGATGAGCACAGGGGATCTGGGATTTCACACCCAGCTCAGGGATTTGTTTTGGAATCAGCACAGTTCCCATCCCTAATTCCTTTCAGGTTTGATGCATGAACCCCAATAAGTCCAACCCCATAAAAACCATTCCAGGGGCCAACAGCGAGCCTGGAAAGGAGGAGAGGACAGGTCACACCACCAGAAGTGCTGTTGTGGCAGAGTACATCCTCAAAGGGGCAATTTTGCTGATGAAAAGTCAATTTTGGAGATGAAGAACTGAAATCTGGCAAACAGAGCCCAGCTCTGTCATGGAATCATGGAATTGGGTGGGAAAGGACCTTAAAGATAATTTAATTCCACGCTTTGGATGCCTCCCCTATCCCAGGGTGTTCCAAGCCCCATCCAGCCTGGCCTTGGGCACTTCCAGGGATGGGGCAGCCACAGTTTCAGGACACCCTGAGCTCCAATTCTATTTTTCCTGATTATTTCCCTCTTCCCTCCCTTCTTCCCCTCACCAGGGTTGTATCCATGATGCCCAGGGCAGGTTGTCCTCACTTACCCAACCCTCCTCCACCACTTTGTCAGGTCCTTGGTTGTTCTCAGAGAGCTCCTGCCCCTTATTTCCAGCACATTCCCCCAACCCTTCCCCCCAGATCCAATTAAAGCTCCTCCACGGGGTTTTTTTATGGCTCTCAGCTCTCTGTTTTGGAGATTTTCACAAACAATTTATTTTTCACGGCATCTCCAAGAGATAAAAGACAAAACGTCCAGATGACAAAGAGCAAATGGAGAGAAGGAGACTTTTAATGGTCTGGGGAGACCACTAAGCTGAGGTGTTTAATTTCCAGTATCCTGGAATGCGATGCAGGCAGTAACAAACTCCCAGATCTGGGTTTTCCATCACTTCCCAGCTCTTTGGGGCTGGAATATGCAAACCAAGAGCGTTTTTCCTGCAGTGCTTGGGAGGGTTTGAATGGAACTGAATCCGCCAGGAGAGAAATCTCTGCAGCATCACTCATCCCCCTTGCAGAACATTTCCTTCCAGGCACAGCAACTCCCTCCAGCAATTTATTTCAGTCAGGACGGGCATTGCTGGGAGATGAAATTTATCCCCATAAAGAGATCCAAGACTGGTCCTCTGAGCAATTTAGCTCCTGTTTGGAGGCTCTAAATGGCACCTGGAGCACGTGCTGACAGTGCAGACAGTAATTCCACCTCGTGGGCTCTGCTGTGCTGTTTTCCATTCAGTGTGATCACGTTTCCTGTTGTGTTTCCAGAAAAAAAACCGAGGATTCTCTTCAACAGTTGCTAATTTTAGGGGGTAAATAAACAATCACCTGAGGAATCGTTTGTGCTCCCAGGGGGTTTAATTAGGGAAGGCCAGGATGTGTCTGCAAAGGCAGGGGCACAGATTCCACTGCAGCTGAAAGGAGGGAAAGCACTAAAATTGATCAGCAGCAGGAACTCCCTCCATGAAATCTAAAGAGGCAGGAGAAAGGCGGCAGCCATTGCTCAGTGGCTTTAATTACCCCCATAATTAGCAAATCTGGTTAAGGAAATAACAATTCCTGCTCTCTCAGGGTGGCTGGCCCAGAACAATCCCTTGGATTTTTGTCGTTATCAGTGGATTGTTGTGCTCGAGGCTGAAGGTTGGAGGGGACACTCAGACTGCACGAGGGGGGTCATTGCCAATGTCCTGTCACTGCCACAGTCACCCAAGGGTCCCCAAATTCCAGATCTCCCTGAGCAGGCTCAAACCCCTGCACAGGGCAGGTATAAACTCATAATAGAGGATATTTATGGAATTATGGAATGGTTTGAGTTGGAAGGACCTTAAATCCCATCCAATCCCACCCCTGCCATGGCTGGGACATCTTCCACTGTCCCAGGCTGCTCCAGCCTGGCCTTGGGCACTGCCAGGGATCCCAGCTGCTCTGGGAATTCCATCCCAGCCCCTCCCCACCCTCAAACCAGGAATTCCTTCCCAATATCCCATCTAAACCTGCCCATGGAATCCTGGATTGATTTGGGTTGGAGGAGACCCCAAAGCTCATCGGGTCCCACCATGGGTCCCACACCTCCCAGCATCCCAGGCTGCTCCAACCTGACCTTGGACATTTCCAGGGATCCAGGGGCAGCCCCAGCTCCTCTGGGAATCCCTCATTCCTTCCCATTCTCCCCTGGGGCTGGCAGGGATGGTCTCAGAGCTCTTTTCCCACCTGAATTATTAATGATTCACAGCCATTTCTTTGCTTGTTGATTTGTTTGGGACAAAAACCGAACAAGCTCTGCTGCAATGAGTGAAATAAAACCAGGCTCACTGCAGGCTGATTTAATGCACTGCTGAAATATTCCCTCAAATCTTCAGCCTCTTGGGCCCCCCAGCAGCACCAGCACAGCAGAGTTTTCCTCCCCAGGCTGTTCCCAGCCTCCTTCCTGACCCTCTTGCGCTGAAATTCAGCCGAGAAAGCAGCAAAGGTGGGACAGGAGGAAGGAGAAAAACCACATTTCTGCCTGACGTGTCACCTCTAGGGGTGTTGGCACCGCTCTGAGCTGGGATCAGGGCTAAACCCCACTCTCAGCCTCACTAGTGAGGCTCTGGGGTTTCATCTGTGCTGCCAGGACAGATCCTTATCACCCATCCCTTCCCTCCTGCTCCCTCATCCACACAAACCTCACCTGGGCACAGCTGAGCTCCCAAACCCAGCAGCTCATGAGGCTCAGGAGAAGCTAAAACACTTTGTTTTTTGCCACAAGAATCAGTCTGAAGGCTCAGGGCCTGCTGTCAGAGGAGAGCAGATGCTCCGAGGGCTTCACTGAGCCCCCTCTCCGCCCACCAGGACCTGCCACCACATCCCAACCCTCTGCACTTCCTGCAGCCTCTGCCACTCCTTTAGCCAAGCTGCTCTCGAGTGTGGGGGGAGCTCAGTTCTGCTGTTTTTCTTTTATTTCTCCTCCCTGTGTCCTTCCAATTCTTTCCCTCTCCCCCCCGCCACCTCCACCTGCTCCCACCGCTTTCCTCTTTCGGCAGCTCGGCTGATAAACACAAATGTTTGTTCCGAGTTCACCAGCCAAAAGCTCTTAATCATTGGTGGCGGGGGTGGCATGGAGGGAGGGGAACACTCGGGGGAGTTGTGGGGCCGAATTGCGGAGTTTTGGAGGGAAATTGTTCAGTTTCCAGCTCGGGAGAGGCGTCTCTGCCCCTTCTCCTCCACTGGCACGAGGGGTGTTGGGTTCTCCCCTCTAGGACCCTTTGAACTTCCCAGCCTCACTGCATCACTTTTAGGGAATTCCTTGCGATTTAAGTCTCCTAAAGCCACCAAATTTTCTGCTGATAAACACAATGTTTATTCCAAGTTCACCAGGAAGAGCTCTTAATCATTTATGGGGGAGGTGGGATGGAGGCGGGATGGAGGGAGGGGAAGACTGGGGGGACATCTGGGGGAAAGTTGTTGAGTTTTGGAGGCAAAATGTTGCGTTTTGGAGACAAATTGTGGAGGTTTGGAGGCAATTTGTAGAGTTTTGGGGGCAAATTGTTGAGTTTCCAGCTTGGGAGAGGCATCTCTGCCCCTTCTCTTCCCCTGGCACAAGGGTGTTGGGTCCTCCCTCTCTGGGCCCTTTGAACTTCCCAGCCTCACTGCATCACTTTCAGGGAATCCCCTGGGATTGGAAGCCTTCTGAAGTCACCACATTTCAAAGCCAGGCCCAGCACTGGCCCCTTGGTGGCACGTGGTGGCTTTGATCCCCAAGGATTGTGGCGAGCACTCAGGAACCGACAACAACCCACGTGCGTTTTTATTTTCAATTAATTAAAACCCAATTTCCAAACAAGCAGGGGCACGAGCAAATATCAAAGCCCACAGTGAAGAGCCCAAGTGCTCTCGAGGGAGGCAGCTCAATCTGAAGTGTCCTTTAGGTAGAGCCCGATGGCTTTGATAGCTGCCCATATTTGATCAAATAAAGCTATTGATCCTTACCATGAAAGTTCAATCCAGGCTATCAGTGCTGCAAGAGCAGCACAATAAAACCTCGCTCCTTTTGATCTCTGCTGAAGCATTTCATCTTGACATTTGTTAAATGTATCAGTAGATTGCTTCCAATGAGAATAGGGCTTTAAAAGCTTACTGGAAAAGCAAAGCTCCCATAAAAAATTTAACTTTTACATTTGTTAACTTTTCCATTTGCTGCTTTTCATTAAGTGCACGGCCCAGCCAGGTATTATTATTATTATCAATTCCATTTTAAGCAAGATGGGGAGACCGAAATGGATTTCTAAATATAAACCCCTGGCTCCATTCTCACAAGTGGTTTTGAGGAGGGTTTATCTGCTGCTGCACCTTTGCAGTCAATCACTCCTGGGGGCACCTCCTGACCCCAATCCAGCAGCAGAACATCCCCGAGCAGCACAGAAAGCACAGGGCAGGGTTAGAATGCAAATAAAGAGGGGAGAGGGGAATGGAAGGAACATTTTCCATCATCTGATATTCTGTAATCTCTGGGACAGGTTGTTGTCACAGTGACACCTCTGCAAAGACAAAGAAAGGAGCAAAATATCCCATTTTACTGCTGCTAGTCAGGGGTAATTGGGTTATTAAAGTGAGGAAATGTGTCCCAGGCCAGGCTGGACAGGAATAAACTGGCCTAGCCCTCACAGGTTTGTTGATTTGCATTCTTTAGGCACTGACACCCAGTCTGGGGCTGCTGAGAGGACCGAGGTGTCAGAACTCTCTTTTTGTTTGATTTTTTTGGGCAAACCAAAGTGCTGTGTCCGGCATTTTGGCCTCTGCTGCTCAGTAAGAGAGAAAAAGAAGATGGGGAAGAAATCACGGGAGTGAGAACTGAAAAGAAGTGGAGACGGGATGGGAAAACAAGACAACAAAAATGCACATTCTCTTGAGAAATCAATAGGATTGACTTGATTTTTCCCTTCACCAATTCCACATCACAGCTGGTGAATTCACTCTGCCTGAGCTGCCCCACACACAAACCTGGTGTGGTGATAAACAGGAACTTTTTTTGTGGAAAACAACACCCCAGGTGACCTCTAAGGCTCCTTAAGTTGAGAAAGAAACACTCAGAGACCTGTTACACTCACCCTGCACCCCTTCCCTGAGCAGACTCGCCTCTGGAAGTAAATGGCTCAGAATTACTCCCAGGGCTGTGTGGATACACCTGTGGGATTTCAAATATCATTTCAAGGCCTTGGAGAAACAGTGGAAGCTGCAGGAAAGCAACCTTGAACTCCCGATGTTCCCACACCATTAGGAAATTTTCTGAGAAGATTGATAAAAAAAAAAAAACTTCGCTACTTCTGCTCAAAGGTTTTCTTTGCTGCCTTTATGGTCAGCAAAGGAGCCGTACTGAACAGAGATCAGGCTGAAGGACTCAAACACGAGCACTCAGGGGAGCGGGGAGAGAAAAAGCCAAAAAAAAAAAAGCTCTTTTCCCTTCCCTTGAAGCTAAGTTTGTAACGGTGCTGGAGAGAACAATCAAGAAATTCCTTTGGAGATGAGAGGGCAGGGGACTGGGGGAGAAAGAGGCCAGTGTGCTTCTTGAAGGGCTCCTTTTCTTTCCTTTTCCCTTCAGGAATATCGGAATCAAAGGAACCATTGTTGGGTTGGCTTCAGTGCTGGGAACTGCACTGAAATTTGCTACTGCCCAAACCACGGCCTGCAGAGAGTCTGGAGCTCCTGAGGCAGCAGTGGAAGAATTCTGCAGTTAATGAGGCTGATTAGAAAGGAGACTCCTGTAAAACCTGGCATCAAACCGGATGAGATTGCTGAACATTCCCAAAGCATTCCAGACCCAGCTCCAGCTCATTCCCTGGGATGGTTTCCTGTGCTTTTGAAGGCACAGCGCTGGCAATGAGCAGAGCAGAGCTGTGCGCCTGGCAATCCTCTCTGGATCCTCCCTAAAATGGGAGAATTCCTATCAAAAACAGTATCTGGGTATGAGGGGGCCTTTCCCAGGGCACACTAGGAACCAAAAAGGGGGCAGGAACCAAAAAAGGGGGAATTCAGAGGTGGCCACACCTGGCACCAGCCACAGCATCTTCAAGGGTTCAAACTGCCAGAGGGAAGGGTGGGATGGGATATTGGGAAGGAATTTCTCCCTGGGAGGGTGGGAGGGAATTCCCAGAGCAGCTGTGGCTGCCCCTGGATCCCTGGCAGTGCCCAAGGCCAGGCTGGAGCCCCCTGGGACAGGGGGAGGTGTCCCTGCCATGGCAGGGGTGGCACTGGGTGGGATTTAGGGAGCTTTCTCATCCTTTGGGACACTCTGGAGCTTCCTCATCCTTTGGGACACTCTGGAACTTCTCCTCCTTTGGGACACCCTGGGCAATCCTTATCCTTTATAAGCACGGAATGCAAAGGGAATTAATTTACCTCTTGATTTTCCAGGGTTGAGTCTGGGGCACAGAGCTCTGATGCAGCAAAACAAATGATGAACAAATGTAGGTGCAGAACACCTTTCTAAGAGAATCCTGAGTTTCTGCTTTCCAGGGATATTAAGGATTCTCTTCTCCTGTCAAAATGATTCTCCTGCAGTTGCACACATTAACAGGTTCAGAGATTATTTCATTAATGATTTCAGGGACTATTTAATTAATGATTTCTGTAGGATTCATGGCCTCACAGTGAGCTCTGGACTGCAGAAATCTGCAGGCAGGGTTGTTATTTCAGATAACCTGGGCTGAGCAAGGGGAGTTCAGCAGCTCCATCCACTGCAGGACCAAAATCTGGCATTGGGAGGAACAAATTGAATTTACCCCAAAACCAATCTGAGGGGCAAAAAAACCCTGCCTAAAGCAGAGGGTTATTATTAAATAGAGGAGGAAATGTGGTGCTTTGAAGCAGCTGAATGATTCCTCTTGGAGCTAAGGATCAGTCCTGAGAGCTGGGAAAATCAGACAGTGTCAGTCCAGTTCTGACAGGAACTCCTTATGCATTGACAGAGTGATAAATTAATGATTGACATAGGGAGGGGAAAAAAAAATCTCTAAATGGAACAATCATCAGGGTTTTTAAAAGCAAAGCCAGGCTGGACTCTGAGGTGGCTGCACAGAATGGAAATCACCCCGTGCTGAGCTCCACACCACTGGGATAATGCCACTTCCAGCTTCAAAATTCCACTGCTCCGAGATTCCCGAGTCCTCTGCTCTTGTGGGATGGTTCTGGGGAGGAAAAGCCTCCCTGGAGGCAGAACAGCAGCCAGGGGAAGCTGGCAGAGCTGTCCCTGTCCTGGGTGGACGGGAGATGTTCCACGCCTGGAAAAGCCTCTGGACAACACAGCGCGCCCTCTGCGTTCTGGAAAATTCCACATTCCACAGCTGGAAAAATGGGATCAAAACACTGCAAATATCTGCTGGGAAACAGCCACAGACAGTGCAAGGGGCAGGGAGAATGCAGAAGAGGATGATTGTTTTGGGACACCCAACTCCCAGCCCAAAAAGGGTTGGGGATCCTCAGTTGTGTCCCCAAGTTCAACCCCAACTCTGCTGCTTGAAGGATTCGTGTCTTGGCTTCATCCTCCAAATTAAGTGGAAAAATATTCAAAAGAATATTTGTTACCCCCCCCAAAAAAATTCAAATGTCAAAAAACCACCCAAAGAAACCTTCAAAACTTGAGAATTAGACAGGAAAAAGAAAAGTCTGAGATTATTTAGGGGAGAACAGAGAGAATTCTATAAATACCTTGGAGAAAAATTTCCAAACTCTGTTTCTGTAGCAGCGCAGCCTTAAAAAGAACATTGTCTTACACTTTAAATTCTTCATGACTTAAGTGACTGCGTTCCCAAACTTTTCTCTTGCTTTTCAGCACAGCAGCAAAAGGAAAAAAAGGAAAAAAAAAAAGATTCCTTGGTTACTGGGAGAAGCTGTGGCTGCCCTTGGATCCCTGGCAGTGCCCAAGGCCAGGCTGGAGCCATTTGGGACAGTGGGAGCTGTCCCTGCCATGGCAGGGGTGGCACTGGGTGGGATTTAAGGTTCCTCCAACCCAAACCACTCCATGATTCCATAATTCCATGAATTTTCAGGCACGTAAAAATGGTCCTCTAAGGTCCCGAGTGCTCCTGCACATCAGAGTCCAAAAAGTTTCAGTGTTCAAAGCATCTTGAGATCTGACAGTAATAAAAAGGGATAAAAGCTCATTTAAGCCTTGACCCTTCAGGTTTGGAACAGAAGCCTTGAAAATTCCATTCACGGATGTCAGACCAAAAAAACCGGAACATTTGAGTTGGATTTTGATGATATTTGTGCATCCCTTTTCAGTCCTGTGATAATCTTCCCAGTCCAGTCCAGCAAAGCTCCCAAAAGCATGATCAGCTTTAAGGAATTCAACAGAATAAAATTCCCCAGCCAGAATTCCTGCAGGAAGGGAAGACTTGGATGGTTTGGGGGCTCAAAAACACAACTTCATGTATTCAGCTGATTTGTAAACTAAACAACGCTCGAGGAACACCCCTTGGGCAAGAAGGAATTCCTGGAGCTGGTCAAATCCAGAAAATACTCCCAATATTCCTGACTTCAAGGCCTTTCCTTTTTCCATATGAGTCCAACCTCACAGCAATGAATTTTTGGAACTCTCAAACCTCTCTTGCAGTGATGGCTGGAGTTGTGAAATATGGAGAAAATTAGCGCAAAGTTACAAGGCAAAAAAAAAAAAATCAAAGTTCCAATAAATGCTGAGTAACTTTTAATATTTGCAGTAATAAGGGTTTGGTGCAGTAATTTATAATTTTTGTACAAGGAACAGCCAAGATTAATGTTGGGAGTTATTATATGCAATAATTAGAGGCTTTTTTAGGAGCTGCCTGGCTGGAGGGCCGCTGCCTGTTTGTACAAAAGATAATTATGGGACAAATTGAATTTTCCCATTCCCCCCATTTGGCAGCTGCTGCTGATAAACACATCCCTCATTTCCAAGTGCTTGGTCCTTACTCCTGTCTTTGAAGTGTCATTTGAAGTGTCACCATCCTCATCAAAACCTGAATTTTCCTTCAGTGCTGGAGCAGAGCTGAATTTATCAAGGTACTTGCACAGCTCGTTAATGTTACTTTAGTCAGTTAATTAATTTATTCCGGGTGTTTTAGCCTGAAAATCCACTCTGCTCCTTCCCTGACACCAGGCAGGGGACTCCAGCATTGATGTTCAAGAATTCCTTGAGCTTCTGGATGTGGCTGCCCAGCTCTCAGGTGGAGGGAGGGGAAGTAGCACCACCCCCAGCACCTCCCAGCCTGGGCATCCTGGACGTGACACAGCTTTGTCCCCATCCCATCCAAGCCTGGCTGTCCTGAAGCTGCAGAACACCTTTGATCCCATCAATTTTGTCTGTTTTGGGTAGATTTTAAAGCAATAATGATTTTTTTTTTCATTTACAATGTTTGGGTTCAGTTCCCAGAGCAGTTTTGGCACGAGCCAAGGAGCTTTTTTTCCCAGTTTAGCCCAGTTCCGGGGGCTTGAAGTGGGGTCTGAAATCAGGAGTTACTGGTGGATCACAGCTGTAAACCCACAGGGCTGGAGGAGAGTGGAGCCCAAAGAGGTGAAATTCCTTCCAAGGGCAGGGATCATGCCTGGGGAAGTGGGGCAGTGTGGGCTGGGGTCTGTTCCCATTTTTTGGCTTCCAAAAAATGGGGAGGGATCACAGCAGGGCAGAGCTGCACCAGCCTCCCCCTCTGCAGGTTGGACATTTCTCCTGGAACTCATTTTAAATGAGACATTCAAAACTGCTCTAAATTCATCCTTCAGGTTAAGAAATCTGTAATTTTCTGCTCGTTCCCAGAAAGATAAAGAGCATTAAAGCAGCTGCAGAGTAGAAAAACTCAAGAACAAAACCGGTCTCGATATCAAACCCCTCATTTCGGTATAATGGACCATATAATTAATCCATGAAGGAGACGACAAAGTCCCCAATCCCAGGGAGAGGTGGCCGTGCCTTTGTTGGTTTGGTAACCAACTCAGCTGTTTCATTTAATACCCGCAGTTAATGAGGGGTCTCTGCTCCTAACGAGCCGAATGTTGGCGATTCCTGCACGGAGTGGAAGCACCTCAGAAGGGCTGGTGGCAACCAGAGGCAGCAATTATTGAAATGAAGAGGTGACGAAGACGTTGGGAGCTGATGCGAGTTCAAACCAGCAATCATTACCCGGAAGTGAGTTTTACTTGGAGATTTATTTACTGAGGAGACAAAATTAATCTGGAACTCACTGTGGGGAAAGATTTGGACTGTGCGGGGAAAATCCCTTCCTGGGAAATGCTTGGTGGGAAACAGGATCCCATTCCTGGAAGGGTCCAAGGCCAGCTTGGACAGGGCTTGGAGCACCCTGGGACAGGAGGAGGTGTCCCTGCCGTGGCAGAGGTGACACTGGATGGGTTTTGAGGTCCTTCCAGCTGAAATTGTTCCAGGATTCCATGATTCCATGATTCCGTGATTCCACGATACCACGATTCTACAATTCCTTGATTCCACGATTCCATGATTCCACGATTCCATGATTCCAGGATTCCATGCTTCCATTAATCCATGCTTCCATGATTCCAGGATTCCACAGTTCCAGGATTCCACGCTTCCACGCTTCCATGGTTCCATGAAGGGAAACATCAGGGAACACCTCAGCACAGGTCCTGGCACGTTTCTTTTCCTCAGCCCATGAGAAGCCTTTGACAGAACCAACCCACCCCAATCCATGACCTGGCATTGTTCAAATCTCGTCGAGCATCCCCAATTAAAAGCCCTTTCTGTAACACCAATTTGCATAATTACACTGGATATTCTGGGGCCTAATTCTCCTTTCCCCTGGAGTGTGTCTACACCACCTGAAAGCACCAAGATTTACCCCATTTTTACACCTGAACAGCTTTTTATTTTCTTTTATTGCCGCCCTCTCCTCCTCTCTGAGCTGGGGGCAGCTGCTGCTCTCAGAGATGCAGCAGAAAGGATAATTTTGACCAATATTTATAAAAAATTAAACCCGCAAACTGTGCAGCAGAAATGTAAACCTAAACAGAGGCTGTGGACAGCTGTCCCTGTGCTGTGTTGTTATTTAGGATGTTCTAAAACATCATTAGTTTAATTGCATATATATTTAAATGGAGTGTTCCAATGGTTGTTCTGAATGCGCAGCTTGTTGGAGAAAATGAACACAATCTATTTCCTTCAAAAGCCTTTGGAATGAGTAAATCAACATCATTTACAAATTATATTACAGCACTCCTAAAAATTTCTGTCATTGAATCCACAAGTGCTGCGGGGAGCAGTTTGGTTGCAAATGTTTTGGGGAAAGAGCTGGTTTAGGACTTTGGGAGTTGAGTAAATGCTGGAATTCTCACGTCAGCCAGAGCCCGTGGCCTTCCCTGCTTCCCAGCTCATTATTTATGGGAGTTTTGTGGGCTGACACTTTAAATAATGCTCTGCTTTTTGAAGGGAAGAATAATACAGGAAAAAATATCCGTTAAGCACAAGCCTCCCATAAAAGTGGATTTGTCAGAGTTGCCATTTTTAAAGTATATTGGGAATAACCTGGAATGAAAGAACCTCAGGTGTGGGGGGAGGTCCTTGACCCTCAAAAATACCTGGAACAGAAAGTTCCTTTTTGCCTCTGCTAGGGACAAGCTTGCCTTTGATTCCACACATTCTCAAGAAAACAGGAAAAACCTCCTCAGACCCCAAATCCTCCCGTTATTTGGAGGCACCTGAAGAGAAAATTCACCCGAATGCACAAAATATGAAAATTAAAACATTCCTTCCTGCATTTTTATTAGTGTTCCTTGGAAAACAAGGGCAGAGAACAGGGGGTGGGCGATGGGCAGGAACACTTCAGTGCTTTATTTTCTGCCCGTTTGTGGGATGAAATGAAACTTCCAGGGAGAAAACTTCCAGTGAAAAGACTGCTTAAAAACCCACACATTTATCAATTGTGACAAACTGAATAAAATGTTCCCATCCAGCTGATGCAGCCACGAGTCATTCCTGGAATGTTTTTTTGGAAGAGAGGAACAGGAGCAGCTCAGTTTGCACAACCACTGGCCTCACCTGGATCATCAGGTGATGCTTTTTGGCTTCAGAACAGGAACTGTCACTTTTGGACAACTGGACAATTTTGGAATTGGCGCTTTTGGACGCTGAGGGCAGAGCAGGTTCTTGCTCACAGGTGTAGTGGAGTCCATCAGAAATCAGAACAAAATCATGGAATTGCTTGGATTGAAAAAGGCTTTCAGGATCATCTCCCTGATGCCTTGGGAAGGCTGACCTAGAACAGAGACTAGAGAAGGATAAAGAATAAAGGGCTGTTTTTTTAGGGCCATTCCACCCATCAAAAAAGGTTTTTTAGGGCCACTCCATCCTGTCACTGCCAGCAGGCCACGGTGACATCTCCAGCAAATGGCTCGGAAGATTTGGGCTGAAGGATCCCTGGTTTTACATCCCTGAGCATCCCTGATGCTTTGGAAAACAGGAATAAACAACAGAACGGATCAGAGCCAGGAGGAGCTGCTCTCCAGGGACTGGGTTTGGGCAATGAGATGAAATAAGTGGTGACAATTTAAAATAAAATAATAAAAGGTACAAAAGCAATGGAGAGATTTGCCAAGAAGGGGCTGACACAGACACTGCAAATGCTCTGTCAGGAGGGATCCATCCCAAATCTTCATTCTTTTTGTTATCAGCATCATTAATCCCGATAAATTTTTTTTGGGGCTGGATCTTTCCCAGATTTTTTCCCTGTATCTTTGATCTGGAGTTCCACAAAACAAAACAAGTCCATCACATCCCCAAATTCCTCCCTTATGTATCTGGAGCTTGTTTATGTCCATTTGACTTCATAAACTGAGGCTCTTTAGGGGTAATTTAAATGGAAAATCAATCAGCTTTTGATACCAGAGAAATTGTTGGCTGTACAAAACTGCACAAGTGGATCGTAACTCGCCTGTGTGTTCTCAATATTTAAGTTAAAAATATTAATCTTAAGAGAAAAATACAGGAAACAAAAATTTATTGATCTGTTTTTGTGCTGTCCAAGGATGGTCATTCCCTTAAAAAGCAGGAAAATTTGTGTTAAGTCAGCCCTTTTTTATGATCATCATTTTAGAGAGGGATTATTTATTCTGATGAATGGGCTGATTTTTACAGCAAGGATAACTGATATTAATAGAGGTGGACTTGGTTTCAGTGGAGAGAAATGAGAACAAAAAAAGGGATGAAAAGAAGGAGAAAAAAGAGAAAAATCATGATCAAAACCCCAGTAGAGCCAAGGGGAAAAGATTCCACTGGACCAAGCCCCCAAAACAGGATTATCTCTCATTTCTTGCATTAAATTGATAAATAAATACAATAAAAATATTTATTTTAACAACCACTGATACAAAACAAATGCCTTGTGCTTTTCCAAGGAAAAAAAATAAACAGGATTATCTCTCATTTCTTGCATTAAATTGATAAATAAATACAATAAAGATATTTTTAAGAAGACAAATATGTCAAAAGTCATTTTTGTCCAACAAATTAACAGGCAGAGAAGAGCCAGCTCTGACTGGAGGAGTAAAATGATGCTGAGGTAGGGACACCCAAACCTGGCCGTGGATTATAGACCACCTTACACTTCAGGGAACTTAACAAATCCACGGCTCCATTCCACTTTTCCTCCACCAGGCCGACCCCAGGGGCCAGCACAATGCACAGCTGGTGGGGAAAATCCCCAGATGAATGAAAAACTGCAAACTGTGACATCCCCAGTGGAGATTTCCCACTGGCATCTGCCGGGGATCCCATTCCTGTTTCCTGGGACAGGGTTCCCCATGGAAGAGTTGAGTAAAAAGTCAGGATCTGCCAGGGGGGCTGGACAGCAGGGACAGCCCCAATCCATCTGCATTAGCCCAGGCAGTGACAGGGATGGTGGTGGGAGCTGTGGATTTATTTTAAACAACCACTGCTACAAAACAAATACCTCGTGCTTTTCCAAGGAAAAAAAAAAAAAAAGGAGGGGAGGGCAGGGGTGTGGGGAAGCAAAAAATGAGATTTTTTTTTTTTCTAATAGCAGTTAAATGTCACCATATTAATTCTTGCAGGGCTGAGAACACCCCACAGGCTTAACCTTTAGGATTACTTCATTCCTGAAAGCAAGAACAACTTTCTGCATGTGCCAGATAACCGCAAGGGTGAAATCCCAATTTAGACATCCAGAACCGAGATCCATCCCTGGAAACTGCCCTGAACTCCTTCACCAAAAGATCCCCAAAGCAGGATTTTCATGGCAAACAATGGCCAAAAAAGTGAAATCTGGGATCGCTGGCAGTGAGGAACGGAGAGCTCGGAGCTTGGCCTGTGTTCAACTCATTCTGCAGTGCACTGGCCCAGGAACATCGTGGTCCAGGGCTGCCATTCCAGCATCCATCAGCGTCATCCCAGATCACTCTGATGGAGCCAGGATCCGTGTCCTGCCTCTCCCTGTCAGACCCATCCAGCTGGACACTGCCAACAGAAGGGCTGGAAAAGCCCGTGGCAAACAGCAGAAGGGAGCAGCGGGAATCGCTCCCTAAATTCCCTCCCCAACAGGCTGCAGGGGGGAAACGTTCCAGATGCTCAGCTGAGACTGGGTGAGATCCCATTTTCTGCTCCAAGCATCTGGTGGGGTTTAATCTCTCTCCAGGTGGAGGGGGAAAGGTCAATCCCAGCTGTCTCGGTTTGGAAAGCCAGCTGTCTGCTAAGGAAGGCAGAAGCCTCCCTGAAATGGAAAATGTAAATCCCCTCTCTCCAAATTATTATAATTTTGAAATTAAGGGATTCTCAGGCAAAGATACTGGAATTGGAGTAACAGCTCTTTACTAGGAAAATTAAAAATTCCATGGCTTCCACTGCACCGAATTCCATGGCTCCTGCTTCCCAGAATTCCATGGCTCCCACCTCCCAGAATTCCATGGCTCCCGCCTCCCAGAATTCCATGACTCCCACCATTCAGAATTCCATGGTTTTCACCACCCAGAATTCCATGGCTCCCACTCCCATCTCCCAGAATCCCATGGATCTCCTGCCCAGAATTCCATAGCTCCCTCCGCCCAGAATTCTGTGCCAGCTCATGTTCAGCAATTTCCACCATAAACCCTCCCTGGTTTGAGGGTCCCCAGCCCAGCTCTCCCCTGAGCTGCAGGAAGATGCAAAATGCGCCCTGAGGGGAGGGGGAAATTAAAAGAACCCCCGAATTTTTGTTTATTTTTAAAAAATTCACCCTTAGATGAAGCCAATCGACTCTTCCAGCACAGAGACACCGTTTGATTTTCAAATTCCAGAGCGTTTGCTGCTCCCACCGTTCTGTGGCTGCTGCAACACAGCAACACTTGATGCATTATAAATATTTGAGGTATTATAGCCACCAAACACACGGCAGGTTTGTCGCTCTCACTTTTATTTGTAAGTGCCAAATGAGTGATTCTAGAACTGCTGCCGGAGGAGCCGTCTGCCCCATCCTGGTGATTTATTGCACCTCTCCAAGCAGATCGAAATCTGGGAATGTTTTTATGACTCAAAGGGTCCGATTAGGACTTATCAGCAGCAAACTTGAAAAGGTGGGGTTATTTCCATGCTCAGCATTTGAAAGAATGATCAGGATTTGGCAGTGACTGGGTTTTTTTTCCATTCTCTCCAGGGAAATGTGATTTTTTATCACAGCCACTGTATCTTTATTCATTCATAACTGTTGGGAGAATCAACATAATATTCCCTTCCCTCCATTATCATTCCTTAATAACTTTTTCTGCTTATTCCTTTTATTTTTTTTCCTTCCTAGGCAGCAGCTTAATATTCTCTTTGGACAGTAAGAAATATTATCCCTGCATAATGATTGGATTGACTCACTTTGTCCCTTTATCCTTGACTCTGTTATTATTCCGCCTGGATTTGGCTCCTGGTACTTGCACTGAACGCTCTGAGAGTTTTGGGGGAAGTTTCACCTCTTTTATGGCTGCAGAGGTTCTGATGGGAGCACCTTGGCTCCACATCTTTTATCAAGTTGAGTTTCCTCTGGAGATGAAATAGGAATCACTGGAAGGGAGAGATACATTTACATAGAAGGATAAATAAATTTATATATCAGGATATTTATATTAATAGTCAAGCTGTGATACAATACAGGTGGCAAAGAGGTTCCCCAGTGCTGTGCTGGTGTCCTGAGCCAGCCCAGTAAACCCAGACTGGGGGTACTGGGAGCAGGCTGAGGGCAGAATTTCTCCCCTCATCAGAAAATAAACTCTGGGATAATCCCACCGTCAGCGCCAGGTGGAGTCCGGGAGTTAATGAGGAAGGAAATCGTGGAATGTTTGGAAAAGAACATTAAATTTTACCCCATTCCACACCTTGCCATGGGCAGGGAATATTCCAGGTGATCCAGAGCCAGCCCAGTAAACCCAGACTGGGGGTACTGGGAGCAGGCTGAGGGCAGAATTTCTCCCCTCAGCAGAAAATAAACTCTGGGATAATCCCACCGTCAGTGCCAGGTGGAGTCCAGGAGTTAATGAGGAAGGAAATCGTGGAATGTTTGGAAAAGAACATTAAATTTTACCCCATTCCACACCTTGCCATGGGCAGGGAATATTCCAGGCGATCCAGCCTGGACATTCTAGGCATCCAGGGGCAGCCACAGCTGCTCTGGGAATTCCATCCCAGACACTCCCGGCAGCCACAGCTGCTCTGGGAATTCCATCCGAGCCCCTCCGCACCCTCCCAGGGAGGAATTCCGTCCCAAAATCCCATTTAAACCTTCCCTCCTCCAGCTTAAGGCCATTCCCCCTTGTCCTATCACTCCATTCCTTGTAGAATGTTCTCCATTCTCCTTGCACTCTGCAATTCCCAACTCTTCACACTTCCATTCTTCCCAATATCCCTTTTCCACTTGAAAACATCCCAGAAGTGGGAGAAATTTCCAGGTCTCACCAGGAAAAAAAAAGCCATTGGAGAGGAGATGGGAGGGAAGAGGTGGAGAGGAAAGATTCCCTGTCCTCCTGCCCCTCTGGAGGTGGGAACAGCAGGTGGGAAATCACAGCTGTATTGTCAAAAAAAAAGAAAAGAAAAAAAAAGAAGGTGGAGAGGAAAGATTCCCTGTCCTCCTGCCCCGCTGGAGGTGGGAACAGCAGGTGGGAAATCGCAGCTGTATTGTCAAAAAAAAAGAAAAGAAAAAAAAAGAAAAAAAAGGAAAAAAAAGGATAAAAAGCAACTTTTTCCCCTGGTGCGAGACGAGATTGGAGGTGAAGTGTATCCAGTGTGGCTGTCAGCGGTGTCAGCGCTGAGGGAACGAGGAAATCGCTGGTAGCCAAAACACAACAGCTCGGGAGCAGGGGATGTCGCGATGGATCAGGACGAGCCGCGCGCTGAGCAGAGGCAATGGCACAGAAGAGATCCTTAAACATCTTCCCCGGCCCCTGCACAGTGAAATTCCCCCAGGGGAGAAACAAATCCTGCTATTTTCACCAGCAGATCCTTCAGGGCAGCGGCTCTCTCCGACAGGGGAGGATAAAAGTTTAATGCACCAAGTCAGGCAGCAAAGGACAGGCTGGGGCGATTTACAATATTTATGATAAAATCATCCCAGAGAGCATCAATCTCCCATCACCTCTGCCGAAAACAAGGGATAAACTACGGCACAACGCTGCCATTAATCTCAGCTATTTACTCAGCATTCCCAGCTTTGGCAAAGGCCAAGGAGAGTCTGCTAACCGACCTAATTACTTTAATTAACTTCTTTTAATGGGCCTGATTAACCTTAAAGAGGGAAGGTTAAAAACCTCCTCAAAGTACAAAAGGTGTTTTCCTCGTGTTCTGCAGTGATAAGGCAAATGATAAGAGGGTTAAATGCCAAGGTGGATCCGGTGAGGCACTTGTGTGCTCTGACAGTCCCTACAGAGGGCAAAAAAAAAAAACCAAAAAACATTTATGGCTTGAATATCTTGAAATTTGGGCGGGGTAAAGGCTGAAATCCTGTGGAGGCTCAGACAAGGTGTTCTCTGAGTGTCTCGTGTTTGAGGCAGCAAGAAAGACTCCAGTAGGTTTTCCTGGGACACGCCAGAAATGGGTTTTCCCCAAGGAAAATGAAGAGCGAATAAAAGGAAATGGCCTCGCCCAGGAAAAGCAGCCATGCAGAGAAATGGGAGCTGAGCCCCAGGAGAGGCTGATGCAGGAGCAAGCTCTGAAATCAATATTAAGAAAATTCCTGTGGCCAAGGATATCCCTTAGGTTCACAAGATGAAGGAAAGCAGGCAGAAATTAGGAGAAATGTGGAATATAGGAGCTTTCAGGTGATGCGGCTTCAATATGAATTAACCCAGAGCGTCCACAACCCAAGAGCTGAATCAGTCAAAAAAAAAAAAAAGTTATTTTTGCCCCTAACTATTAAACAACAGCAGTTCTTGTAAAACCTGATATGTTTATCAGCTGAGATCATATTATCACCACTTCTACCAGAAATTCTTGTGGACATTGTGGAACACCAGGACTGTGGCACTGTTTCCTTTTAAGGCTTCTCCAGTGTCACCCCCTTGCCATTTTAGTTGCACTACTTATTTATTAAAAACCCCAATTCCAAACCCCGTAGCTTAAACCTCCCAGCTCAGAATGAAAAGTGTAAAAATCATCTCCAAAAGGGCTCCACATTTATTTTTCGTGATATGTGGGGGGGACAAGGGAAAGGGAGGGTGATTTATGATTCCTCAATGCTTAAGTTGTCACAGCTGCTTCCCTTTCCTCTGTTATTTGGGAAGAAAATAGAGCGATCCATCCTTAACGCATGAGCAGAGCAGGAGCGTTCCTGTTCCTCGGTGTAATGCCAGCAGACAGGCTCAGGAAAAAGGACAAAAACACTTCTCCCAAACATTTAAGGTGCCCTGACCTGATTGTCAGTATTGGTTTGTTGTGGGGAGGAAGACGAGCGGCCAGGCTGGGGGATCCAGCTTGTCCTCATGCTCCAAAACAGAAAATGAAAAATAAAATGGGGAGAAAAGCGAAGCTGTTCTGGTCCCCTCCAGCTGACAGCTCGTGAGACCCTTGCAGGGACGCTCTGCAAAAATAATTTGGCTTTTCCTGTCCCTTGGGTGGGTTTTATGTCCTTGGGTCTGTCTGGCATTGCCCCTCTCCTGCTCCCAGCTGGGAACCACAACCAGGTTCTGTCTGGAATAAAGAACAACCAGTAAATCCATCCCGAAAGGGGAGATGTTTGAGGGGGAAGGAGGGGCAGCCCAGGGGAGGTTTTTGTGTATGGAAGGAGGAGAAGCAGTGACCCCTCAGGTCAATGGAAGCAGCAGTGCCCAGTTTGTGGGGGCTTCCCAGCCACACCCCTCTTACCTGGGAAAAATGCACCCTTGGGCTGCTCATTTAGGGCTCCAAACATCCAGAGGATGGGGATCTGTTGGAGAAAGTCCAGAGGAGGCCACGGAGATACTCTGAGAGCTGGAGAACCTCTGGAGCCAGGCTGGGAGAGCTGGGAGGGTTCATCTGGAGAAGGGAAGGATCCATGGACACCTCAGAGCCCTTCCAGGAGAGCTGGAGAGGGACTGGGGACAAGAGATGGAGGGACAGGACACAGGGAATGGCTTCCACTGGGAAAGGGGAGATTTAAATGGGATGTTGGAAGGAATTCCTGGCTGGGAGGGTGGTGAGGGGCTGGGATGGAATTCCCAGAGGAGCTGGGAGGGACTTCTCAAAGGTGTCAGATGCTGTTGCTGCTGGAAAAAGGATGGAGAGGATGTGGCTCATCAATGCTCAGGTCCAACCCTGCTGGCCCAGGCACAGCAGAGCTCCAGAGAAAGCCTGGAAGAATGGTTTCCAATGGATTTCACAGTCCTGGCAATCTGCACGGGCAATCTTTTGGGTCTGTGAGCGGAGCAGATTCGACTGGGGAGTCTTGGAGGGAGCAGGTGAAATTTATGGCGCGCCCCAGGCCATTTATTTTCCATCATATCATTTTTCTGGCCATAACTCCCTTTTAAATGGCAACAGCAGAGAGCCAGCGAGGTTTGTAAATTAAAATGAAAAAGCCCCACGGTTCCTTTCTTCTTGACTGAATAAACATTTAAAAGGAAAAGAACCGAGCTGGAAATCACCGGTAACAAAGAATTTTCATCACAGCTTATCTGTGGTGGCCTCCAAACAATGTGATAACATCTGTACTCCGCTGATTGAGGGAAGCAGCAATGAGTAATGGAGGCTGATTGTCGGGGGACTGGGGAGGAGGAAGAGGAGGGAGCACTGCTTCACCACCACACCCAGAAGTGGCCTCTATCCATAGATAATCAGGAAATTCTGTTTTTTTTCCAGCTAAAGGGCAGAGAATAAACTCGAGCTATCCCTCACCATCCCCGTGTGGGATCAGAACTTTCCAGGGAGAGGCTGCAGAGCTCTGCATTCCCTCACTCCATCCCTGGATTTGCAGCAGCTGCCCTGCTTGGCCCTGTTTCTCCTTTTATTCTTGGTTTACTTGGGAAGGTTCAACAAGCCTGGGTTGAGGTGGGGAAGTGACCACGCTGTTAAATCAGACAAAATTTCCTGATTATCTACGGATAGAGGCCTCTCCTCTCCAAATAAACCCAGCTGTGGATGCACGGCAGCACAACAGAGACAAGAGGAAAAGGGAAAAACAGAGGATAAATTCTCTAGAAATGCATCTTTTCACATTTTGGAGATGCAAAGTAACATCAGTGCCCAGGCCAGGTCAGACACTGGGGCTTGGAGCAGCCTGGGACAGTGGGAGGTGTCCCTGCCATGGCAGGGGTGGCACTGGATGGGCTTTAAGGTCCCTTCCCACCCAAAGCATTCCATGGTTCCATGATTCTGTGATCAGCCTGGCAAACACTGAGCTCAGACAGGATGATCCCGGTGTTTTAGATGCAGCCCAGCTATCCCAAGGGCTGGAGTAGAGGGAATTCTTATCCCTCCTTTCCAGGAAAGTTGTTATTCCTCCTTTATACTCCTTTACACACAGTATCAGACAGCTGTGGAATTTTTTGGGTCAGGAAAACAAAACCAAGCCTGAAATAAATAATAATAATAATAATAAAAAAAGAATCTGTAGGAAAAGAGATCCATTTCACCCAAGCCACTTCAAGTTCTCTAGGAAACTTGACAGCCCAGCCCAGGAGCTGATCTGTTTTAGCTTCAGGCTGCCAGCCCTGGCCTGGGAGGAAGATGGAAGGCACAGGACTGGATCTTGAGGGACAATTTCTACTTCAAAGGGGCTAAAAGCGGAGAGACCACATGAAAAACTCTTTATCAAGTCCTTTTATCTCCCCCCTTCTGTCACAGCCACTTGTGCTTCTAGGCCATGTGCTTTTCTGTCCCCAGCCCCAAATCCTACACTAAAAAACCCCAAAAGGAGAATCAAAGAGTAGGAAAAAATGCCTGTTCCAAGGTTGACTGGCTCCTGGTCCGGGCTGTGGCAGGAGCCATAGATTTTGCTTAATTAAGATAAGGCTGTTGCTCCTTTGCAGATTTCCTTAATTCGGGATTTATTGATGCAGCATTACCCAGCGTTTTAAAGTGATAAAATACAGCTGCTGCAGGAGCCAAAGGCACCCTGAGCTGAGCCCTAATAGAGACAGATCTCCAGCTCCAGCCGAGCTTCCCCAAATCCCACAGTGAGCCCGAGCCCAGGGAGAGCAGCCCGGCCCTCAAGGGCTGCTCCAAGGCCATCCCTGCCACTTTTCACTCCTCAGGAGCGTTTGTACCTAAGCCAGGTGCTCAGCCCGGGTCCCACATGCTGTTGGAAGGGGTTGTGGGGCCACAAATCCCACCTGGGAGCCCCACAAGCACCAGGAGGTGGCACTTCTGCTGTATTTTATTTGAGGGGCTAAATACAGCTGCTGCAGGAGCCAAAGGCACCCTGAGCTGAGCCCTAATAGAGACAGATCTCCAGCTCCAGCCGAGCTTCCCCAAATCCCACAGTGAGCCCGAGCCCAGGGAGAGCAGCCCGGCCCTCAAGGGCTGCTCCAAGGCCATCCCTGCCACTTTTCACTCCTCAGGAGCGTTTGTACCTAAGCCAGGTGCTCAGCCCGGGTCCCACATGCTGTTGGAAGGGGTTGTGGGGCCACAAATCCCACCTGGGAGCCCCACAAGCACCAGGAGGTGGCACTTCTGCTGTATTTTATTTGTGGGGCTCCCAGAGGAAGGCAGGAATGATGAATCTGGCTCCATGTCCTCAGAAGACTAATTTATTATTTTATGATACTGTATTATATTAAAGAATACTAAACTGAACTATACTAAAGAATACTGAAAGGATACTTACAGAAGGCTAAAAAGATAATAATGAAAACTCGTGACTCTCTCCAGGGTCCTGACACAGCTTGGCCCTGATTGGCCAAAGAGTCAAAATAATTCACATGAAACCAATGAAACAATCACCTGTGGGCAAACAATCTCCAAACACATTCCAAAGGAGCAAAACTCAGGAGAAGCAAATGAGATAATATTGTTTTCCTTTTTCTCTGAGGCTTCTCAGCTTCTCAGGAGAAGAATCCTGGGCAAAGGGATTTTTCCAGAAAATATGACAGTGACACTGCTGCCCACACCCCAAATACCTGTTTGGTCATGGAGCTGTTGAGGTTGGCAAAGCCCTCTGAGATCATTGAGTCCAGCCATCCCCCAGCACTGCCAAGGCCACACCAAGCTGTGTCCCCAAGTGCCACATTCCCATGGCTGTGAAACCCCCAGGGATGGGGACTGCCATGGATGGCATTGACAAACCATGGAAGGTTTTGCTTCAAAATCTTCCAATCAGTGCAGTTCCTCCTTGAATGAGTGAAAAGGGCAACAATTTCCAGGCCAAAAATTCAAGCAAAATCAGAAATTTCCTCAGCAGTGTTGAATCCATTCCAGAATATTTGAGGCTGGAAAGAACCTCTGGGATTGCTGAGTCCCAGCAGTGCACGATGCCCTCCTTGCCCCCAGCCCAGAGCACTGAGTGCCACCCCCAGGCCTTCCTGGGCTACCTCCAGGGATGGGCACTCCAAACCTCCCTGGGCAGCCCCTTCCAACCCTTTCCATGGGGAAATTCCTGTTGAATCCACCCTGGCCCAGCCTGAGGCCATTCCCTCTCCTCCTGTCCCTGGGAGCACAGCCTGACTCCCCCCGGCTGTCCCGGGAGCTGTGCAGAGCCAGAAGGTCTCTGATATAATGGAATGGTCTCCAAAATCATGGAATCCCCGCAGAAAGGCAGGAATTGCTTTGCAAAGACCCCCTGAACTGGGATCACCTCCACCCACAAGCCTTGAGAAGCTCCTGCTGGCCTCACTCCCCACCCAGGCAGGGGCTCAGAACAGGATTCAGCTGCCCAGGAGGGAGCAAAGGCAATGCAAACCCGCTGTCCCTGCAATCCTCAGAAGGAATTCAATCTTCCCAATCCCCTCCTCAGTGTCTGAGGCGTTGCTCTGCAGCCGTGTCCCAGGAAAACCCTGACACGTTGTGCTACAAGACGCAGCTGAACAGAACAACCCAGCAGCTCATGTTTAATCCAGTTCCATTTGCCACGGATGCTGATTATCTCTGAGATTTATGAAAACAACTGTGATAAATTACTTGACAAACAAGATTAAAATCCCTGAAGTTCTTTATTGTTTCCACCCGCTCGCAGGCATTAAAAGTGCTCTGTCACATTAACCCAAACTCCTTTTCATCCTCCCCGACTTCCAGTGTCAGGAATATCTCCTTCCAATTATTTTCAGATTGGAATATTGTTCTATAGATGCACAATGCACAATCCCCCCAAGGGAAAGGCATTTCTTTCCAAGGTGACAAAGTGTCCCAAGCCCCAGAGTCTGCTCTGTGTGCTGCCAGCAGCAGAGATGCTCAGCAGGGCTTCCCCGTGCACGAAGAAAAGCTTAAAATAACCCCAGACAGCTTCTCTCCACTGCAAGGGAGGAAAAAACAAATAATCAGGTCTGTTCCTGCTGTCTGATTGTTCTAAACTGAGCATCCCGAGAGATATTTTGGGTGAAGTGTTGGCCCAACACAAATCCACGCTGGGTTGCTGCTGTTTCCAAAGATATCCTGGAATCAGAGCTGGAATTCAGCACAAAGCAAGGGATGTCAGAGTTCTGAGCCCAGTTTGGAGAAATTCCCTGGAATGCCAACGCTCCCAGCAGGGTTTTACCCACACAGGGCTGGGGCAGCACAGGATTTTCCACATTTTACCCCAGCAGAATCTGTGGGTTTGATCCTGCTGGGAATTCAGCTCCTCCCTCTCAGCCCTGGTTTTGGGGCAGTTCCAGGTGGGAAAGGGGCTGAACTCCTGGCAGGGAGAGCAGGATGGTGATGGGGAGTTGTTATTTTAATTATATTTTGATTTTTAAGAACAGATCACTGTTGGAAGATTTTTGGAGAAAGTATTAATTTTAAAAAATGTAAATCAAAGAGCAAAATGACAGAGTTGACAGAGGATAAAGGGGAAAAATCAGGACATTTCTTAACCTTGTAAATAAAGGAATAGCTCAAGGAATTTGGAAGGTAAAGGAGAAACTAGATGAAGATTCAAACTCCAGTTCCAGACTGAGTTTATAAACCTGTGTAAATAGATCTAAATTTTCATGTTAAATTTATCTAACAAATGCCACATATCTATTTCAATAGATATTGATCCATGTATATATATATCAATACACATATAAATATCAATTTCTATATCAATATAGATTTGTATATATTGATAGATGTATTAATTTTTATTATATATATAAATATTTAATATATATCAATATATTTTAATATATATTACTATCTATTTTATGTATCTCAATACATCTAACATAGAGCAAATGGATAAATCAAGATAAAAAGTCTCTTTTAGATGCCAAGATTCACTGATGAAAATATACTATAAATATATATTATAATATACTATAACAATATTAGTATAATAATATAATTATTAATAATATAATAATTATTCTAATGACTGTAAATATATTCCCACATTGTCCTGGAAACAAGAAACAATCTAAAAATCCCACATTCCACACAGGCAATGTGAAGATCTTCAAAAACCAGCAGCTCTTAGGGGCAGTTTTATCTCTTTAAGAGGATTTCTCCCAAGAAGACCTGTGAAAATTTTAACAAGACCATCCACACCTCTCGATTTTAATCTTGGTTTTGATCAAGTCCCAAAATCCAACCAACTCAGAGGCTTTTCCTCATGGCTGAGGCCTCTCCTGCACATCTAGATTTAAATGGAAATAAAATCAATCCTCTCCGCCAAGGGCCAACATCAGCCAGCAGGAACAGAAGCCAAGCAGCAGAACCAAGGTTTTCCTTTTTTCCCTGATATTTTGGAACCAGTCTGGCACAATCCCAGCAGAGAAAAATGCTGTGATAGCTCAGAGAAAATGGTTTAAAAAGGAAGGAGGGGAGGGTTGGGTGGGATTTGGGAGGGAATTCTTCCCTGTGTGAGTGGTGGGCCCGGGTGGGTGCAAAGGGGGCTCAGTGAAGCCCTTGGGAGTTTAAAAAGGAAGGAGGGGAGGGTTGGGTAGGATTTGGGAGGGAATTCTTCCCTGTGCAGAGAGGGCTCAGTGAAGCCCTCGGAGCATCTGCTCTCCTCTGACAGCAGGCCCTGAGCCTTCAGACTGATTCTTGTGGCAAAAAAAAAGTGCTTTAAAGTCCTTAAAAGTTGTTTGACTTCTCCTGAGCCTCATGAGCTGCTGGGTTTGGGAGCTCAGCTGTGCCCAGGTGAGGTTTGTGTGGATGAGGGAGCAGGAGGATAAAGCACCTGTGCAGGGATGGGTGATAAGGATCTCCCTGGGATGCTGGAGGTCCCAAGGTGGTTTTATTTCAGCCCACAGAAATACAGGTGAGGTCTCCAGCTGCTCCTCTGAGGGTGGTGGCAGCCAGAGTGCAGAACCTCTGCTGCTGATCCATCAAAAGGCAGGGAAGGAGAGGCCCTGGGTGATTTCAGGCTCGGCATTCCCGAGGGAGAGCTGACTGCAGCACCAACGCCCCAGCTCACAGATCTCTGAATTACCAGGACTCTATTATGTGAATCCATTTCCAGGCAATTAAGGATATTTAATGGCCTCGACAACTGGTGGGAACCAGCACAAAAATAAATCAGCTTCATTTGGGAGCAAAAAGAGCCCTCCCTACAAAAGCTGGTGGTATTAACAATTCATGTTTAACTACCCTCGTGCAACTATCAAGGTGTCACTTGAAGAGTGAGTAATGGGGAGGGAAGGATTTTAAATGATTCCCAACTAGACCCTGACCCTCTTCTTTCCAGCCATTAGCGAGTTCCTGAAGCCTTCACAGCAGTTTCGTTTGTTCTCAATCACCAGGAGTTTGAACAGTGGAATTTAAATGATTCTCTCCCAGACAGACCTAATTTTAAGAGCCATTCAAGTGACATTGCTCTGAGCTACAGCACTTGGAGAAGACACTCCTGGAGCATCCACGGGGCTGTTTGCTCCACTGGAGCAAGGGAAAAACACGAGTTATCAGGAGTGGTCCAGGATCCAGGGGACGGAGCCAGGGAGCCACGAGCAAAGGACAGGTTATTCACAAAAAAATAAAATATCCCTTGCAGATTTGGCTCCTGGGTTTGCAGGTGGAAATCCCAGTGGCAGCAGCCTGCACTGCAGCCCCACAGGATGATCTCCAGCCCTTTGGAAAGATCCGGGAGCTCACAAAGCTGCCTCCATCTCTTTGGGCCCAGCATTCCAATCCAAGCCAGAATTTCCTGTACAGAAACCAAGATAACCTTTTCTAAAGCCTCGTGCAGCGAAACCCTCCAACAAAACCCCAAATAAATGAAGTTTGCAGAGCAAAGCTCACACTGAGCGTTCGAGCTGCTCCTTTGCCAGGGTGCACAATCTGCTACAAACTTTTAGCAAAAAGAACAGAAAGGCTCTTTAAAGGCAGCGCTTTCCGTGCTGCTTTATGCAGATATCTTCTGTTTAAGAGCCCTTTTTCTAAACTGTTTGATCTGAGCCGAGGAAGCCAATTACTGCAGATGCTGAGGCTGTCAAGAAACAACCCCAAAATTCAATAAGCAGAAGAAAAGCACAGGCGTGTTCAGGTAAAGCCTGAGGGCTCGTACCATCCCTGTCTCCTTGCGAGTGTTGTTCCAAATCACCAAACCTAACAGGAACTTTCCACTTCAGGAGCTTTCAGGCACGGTGGAGCTGCTTTGACATCATGGTTTGAAGCAGATGTCAGAGCAGCTCACGCTCGCCGTGCTCCCAGCTCGTCCTGCACCGTGTTTTACACGGGAACATCTTTTCAACGTCCGCAGCGAATACATCAAGGCAGCTCCACGTCTCCACCACCACTCTCATTTACTCCCTAACCTATTTCTGCTCCCGTTCCTCTCCTGAGCACAAAGGGAACAGTGGGAGCAGGCTGGGCCTTTCAAGTGGCCAAGAAATTCACTCTGAAATTCAGCCCTTGCTCCAAGCACGGCCCGAGACTTGAAGCTGCAGGAAAAATGCCTCCAGCTTCCTTGTGGATTTTACTCACTGCACATGCTGAGAGAAAGAGGCTTATGTGAAACTTTGCTGCAAGAGACAGTTAAGGATGTTTTCTAGTCCTGATAATACCCTCACATCCTGATCTGCACTCGCAGATAAAAGTTACTTTTGCTACAACAAGAGTTGGAGTGCGACTCGTGCAGAATTCCCTGATAAGGACTAAAGCAGCTGCGCTGAGCAGAGCCTGGCGTGTCAGCTCCAGATGTTCTGACACAGGATTTACAGCTGCAGCAGCACGGGAGGCCAGTAAATCCCTCAGTGCTGCTGCAGGCCTGGGGGTGTTTATCAAACCCCCAGTTTCTGTGATACGAGGATGGGGACAGCCCCCAGCTCCAGGGGAGGTGTGAGCAGAATTCTTTCCCCTCTACAGTTTTCCTGCTCCTCTGTAAGAGCCACCCCATCCCAACCCCAAGTTCCAGGTCTCCTTTGGGGAATTCAAGCCTGACCAGGGTGTTTTCCATATGAAAATTGAGTAGCAGGGCCTCAAACTGCTTTGCATGAAGGAGGCATCATCTTTTACAGACGCTGTGCTTGGCTCCGGACGTGAACTCCATGTACAACAGCTCTTCCCTGCTGCAGCCTTTCATCTTATCAGCCCTGACTGCAGGGGTGGATTTGGCCCTTGTCATCGTGCATGATATTATGTATGGCTTTCTCATTAGGGAGGGAGAAAACCTTCCTGTTCCCAAAGCAAACTGGCTGCCAGAGCCTGGCACGTCCTGCTGGCAGCGCCCGCTGGAGCCGCTCATCCCTTCTCCTCCGCTGAGACCCGCTCAGGCCCAGCCCTTCCTGCCAGCCAGAATCCCCAGGCAAACACCGGGGAGCAACGGTGCAGGGAGGCTTCAAAGAGTGCCAAACAGAAGGGATTTTATGAGATATCAGCTTGCTGTGACATCCCCTGTGCGTTCTTTCACACCACCACTGTGTCAGTTTATGAAGTGGACTGACTTCAGCAGCATTGAGCTGGAGTAGCTGAGTCAGTGGATCTCTCACAAAGATCCTGGGCTGCAAAGTTTTGGTTCCATTCATCCACACCCTTCCTAATTTTCAGGCTTTCCTAGATTGCAATGGATCTTCATAAACTATCACCAGCTGCATTAAATCATATTAGCAGGGAAGAGATGTTTGCAGAGCAACTCTCCCCATGCAATTTCCCCTCCTTATCATCATTCTCAGAGTTGTGTTCTCCGAGAAGATCTGCAGCATAAAATCTCCCTGAATATGAAATTTTCTGAGTAATTCTGTCACAATTCTCCCAGGATATCCTAGTCAAGGCTGAACAATTCAGTAAAAGCCCTACAGAACAGCAGAGAAATTAATCATGCATTTTTAAGTGTTTTGAACCTCCTTGTAGGATTTAATGAAGAATTCTGGGGAGTTTTTAAAGGCATCGGGAAAAAAAACCCTCTCACCTAGTCTATAAATTGAGTTCTTGATGTAAATTAAGCTGATGAATATGAGGGAAGATTTTTCACTATCTAAAGGCAATCCTGAGGCAATCCTTGATGTTTTCTTGCTGGTCTTTGTGATTTTTTTATTGCATCCATCCCCACAGAAGTCAACAGCAGAGGTGTCATTAACTCCACACCAAATCACTTCCAAAGTCTCCTCCTTCCGATTTTTAATGTTCCACAAGTGGAAGTTATCCACTGGCTGCTGCCTGAGATGGAAATGTTGAGCTCCATTAAAAAATAAACGGTTTTCCTGCATAAAGCAGGGAGTAGCTTGATGCTGAAATAACCCAGGGAAAATGAAGGGGCTTAACAGGCGAAATTGAAAGCAGGTATCCAGTGTGTCGTATCTTCCTGGGAATGCAGCAGGGCCAGGCAGTTAAGAACTTTATGGAGTGGTTGAGAAATGGCCTTTAGCCTGAGATGGATGGGACTGGCTTTAAAACACCCTGGGCAGCGGCAGGTGACAGTCGGTAAACTCCAGGATATTGTTTAAGGATTGTGAAAGACGTGGAGGGGCTGGAACGTGTCCAGAGGTGGAAATGGAGCTGGGGAAGGGTTTGGGGCAGTAGGATGGGCTGAGGGAGCTGGGAAGGGGCTCAGCCTGGAGCAAAGGAGGCTCAGGAGGGACCTTGTGGCTCTGCTCAGCTCCTAACAGGAGGGGACAGCCGGGCTGTGCTCCAGGGAACAGGGACAGGAGGAGAGGGAACGGCCTCAGGCTGGGCCAGGGCAGGCTCAGGGTGGATTCAGGAGGAATTTCCCCATGGAAAGGGCTGTAAAACATTGGAATGGGCTGCCCAGGGATGTGGGGGAGTCCCCATCCCTGGAAGTGTTCAAACACGGATGTGGCACTCCAGGACAGGATTTAGTGCTGCTGGTTTGTGTGGTGGTGCTGGTTTGGCCTGATGACCTTAAAGATCTTTTCCAACCTCAGCAATTCCGTGATTTGTGACACAACTTGAGCCAAAGTTACAGAAGGAGTGGGCATCCAAAGGGCTTAATACCCACCCAGAACTGTGCCATAAAACCCCTGCACCCCAACAACCCAACAAAACGTTCAAAACCAACCTTCATACTTCAAAGACCTCCAAACATTGATGCCAAGAGGAATCTTTGTTATGCAGCTGCTGAGATAGCCATAAATAAAGAGCACAGGGTATTTCAGCTGGTGAGAAGGAGATGCTGGAACAGTGCCTGAGTGAAAGCAGCACGGCACGATTTTGGGAGCACCTCAGAACAAAGAGCTCTACCAACAGCACAGGTGAAACTCTGCCTGTTGAATCATTACCTTAATTTTTTTTAATGGCATGCAAAGACTGTGTCAGTGGCACTTTTCATTATCCACTTCAGCAGCCCAGAACTCCTCGGTAATTATGCCCATCCACTCTGCTTTGACAGTGCTAACGAAGAGAACAAGAGCTGCTGATAGTACAGGGCTCCTTGTAAAGGATTCAAGGCAGCAGGCAATAATCTAAATAGCAAAGCTGATGAGTTTGCACAGTGCCTTACTGCAGGGAATGTGCATTTTCTCTGGGAGGGAGCAAATACCTCAGACTTGGGGAGCAGGTGTGATACAATGACTTTAAAAGCCATTAAATACAACTCTGACAGTCCCTGCTTTTGTCACACAAGCAAACAAGTCAGCCTCTCTGCCTGAATCTCACTGAAAAGTGCAAAAATCTCCTTCACTCGCCTTTCCCCCACCTCATACACTCCTCTTTCCCCATCTCCTCCCCTCACCTTTCCCCATCTCATTCCCTCACCTTTCCCCATCTCCTCTCAGCTTTCCTCATCTCATTCCCTCACTTTTCCCTCATTTCCTTCCTTCACCTTTCCCCCACCCACCATTACAGAAAACATTTTACAAAATGCAATTAAAAACACAACAAAGCCTTAAGAGCAAATCAACAAACTCTCAGACGTGATGTTCCCCACTGTGATAAACTGAATTTCAAAAATGAAAAGGATTCTTAGAGCCCTCATTTGTTTTGTTACAATCCAAGGCGGTCCTCTAAGATTAACCCAGAATCTGAAGGAGCTTAAAGCCATTTTCTGTTGAATTTCTGCAACACAGCTTCAATGAGTTCATTGAACTTGGGGATCAGCACTGCAGCAGTAGAACAGCCAAAGTTAAGGCAAGACAAACTGAGGCATCAATCTGTCTCAGTGCTTGTGAAATGTCTGAAGATTAAGATCCTTGGCCAGATCAAACACCCCAGATTAGCACTAACGACATATTTAAGGCTTTTTCAACCTCTATTCACAGAGAGATCTCCTCATTGCTGCAGATAAAGCTGCCTCATTAGACACTTCTCCATACAAAGGCTTCTAATATTTCTATTTTTCATCTGCCTCACACTTTTAAGCCAAAAAGAGATGCCTTACTATAAAAATAAAGGAAGTTTTTCATCTATTCACTGGGACACCTGACAGGATTTTGCACATCCGACTTGGAGACCATAAAGAATTTTGAAGAAGCAGCAGTTGGTTAAAAGTCAGCCTCTTGAAAAGGTTCATTTTTTTTTAGGGGCAAAATATCAAGTTCTAATTTGGATACTGAACACGCTTCGTAAGACTCAGCTCCTAATCCATCCATCCCCAAAGAAATACAAACCTGTTTTATCCAAAGAACACTTCTGGGGGTTATCTATGTTTTGCCACCAGCTCTAAAAATAATATTTGTGTCTCCAAGTATTTTACACACATCAATAAATCCCAAAGGTCCTTCAGACCTTTGTCGTGGCAAGAGACAACACCAGGTGCTCCTGCTTGGTGCCAAGGCAAATATTTAGGCTCCAAATCCCTCATTTCATTACAGAATTGTGCTTTTAGGGGAGCAGGCAACACAAGGTTTGTATTTTTGCCTCGTTCTCCGGATGCCTGAGGAAGGGGAACAGGTTCAGCCTGGGAACCATCTGTGCTGCCCCTTTTCCTGCTGGGAAGGGTGGTCGTGACAGCTCCATCTGGCCTAGAGACCACAAGAAAAGAGCTGAAGTCGTGAATCTCTCTCAACATCTAAGGGCAGAGTGATGTTCAGCAGCTGAGGGGATGTTGGGCAGGGGCCAACCTAAAAGACAGCTGGGGTGCAAATAGGACTGGGAGTCAACCATCCTACGCCATAAATAGTGCAGAGCCCAGCGTTCGTGGAGCTCTCAAAATTACTCTTGGAAGGCTGAGAGTAGCTCCCAAAGCTATTCCCCAAGGGTTGAGAGTAACTGTAAAAGTTACTTCTGAAAGGTCAAGAGTAACTCTCAAAATTACTTCTCAGAGGTCCAGAGTAGCTCTCAAAGTTACTCCTTGAAGGTTGAGAGTAACTCTGAAAGTTACTCCTGAAAGGTCAAGAGTAACTCTCAAAGTTACTCCTCAAAGCTTGGTGATTCCTTAGCATAAAAGGTTCTTGGGAAGGGATTAACAGCCAGGATTAACAGTTAATTCAAAGATAAACTTCGGAATCTTGGCTGACAAAAAAGATCGATTGAGTCCATCTAATTCTTCACTCAAGCATACCCTGCCATCAAACCCTGCTAAACCACTGTCACATTTAATACCAGGCTTTGTTAATTTGCTGGTTTATATCAACATTGGTATTTCTCTGCTATAAGCAAAGCTCCATCCTCAGAAAGAGGATCTCTCCCTAAACTTTTAGTGGGGAAGGAATTCTTGGTGTTCACAGGAAGAGAGTTTGCTTCACTGGAGGCAAAAGGGGCAAAAGAAAACGAAATAATTCCTATTCCCAAAAGCACATGGGAGAACTGGCAACAGGAATGGGGAGAGAATCAAAATCAAGATGAAAACAGAGAATCAAATTCAAGATGAACTCAGAATCAAAATCAAGACCAACTCAGAGAATCAAAATCAAGACCAACTCAGAGGCTGAGCCCCCCACTTGATTTCCTTCTGTGCAGCCCCTGGAGAGCACCTTCCATCAGGTGAGAACATCCTTTTAATCTGCTTGATTTCACTTCTCATTTCTCCACTTCAAACCACATCCCATCCCCTCGGCGTTCGTCATCCAAGCATTTCCATCCCTCTCGTACGTTTTATCCCATTAGGGGAGTTATAAAGAAATAAATTGGAATCACAACACACCTACAGCTTGTTCTGAAAGAGACTTAGCACTTGACTCACCTACTTAGATGTCAATTTAACACTCTTAGCTGGATTTAAATTGAGTCAAGACCTATCAGTGTAAGGCAGAATCTCAATCTGCTCCCCCCACACTTGTAAGGATTAGGATGGGGAAAAAAAAAAATCAAATATTGCTACAACCTGGGAGTGCTCAACAATTCATTCCCTGCCTCATTCATCAGATTTGGGTGGTGCCCAAGCAAGGGATGAGTTTGCTGGGAGTCCCATCTGCTGGTGCATCCTTCTGAACATGCTCCTCCAGGAAAGGGCAAGCTCAGGGATTCCCAGGATTTCCCTGCCTGTCCTTCAGATACGCCAGTTTCTCACAGAACAATAAAGATTTTGTCACTCCAGGCCTTTAGTTTCAAACCTATTTTTCTACATACAAAATCTCTGAGCCTTTCACTGAAACAGCAGCCAAGGAAGGAAGGAAATGAGGCACCTTTTCCCCAGGGGTTACCCAGGCTTTTCCTGGGAAGAACAGGGCAGGAATTTGTCAGGAGTGGCTGAAAGGCCTGCAAGGGACACATGGAACTGCTCTGAAGTTCCTCCTGCCCACCCTTTCCCAGGGCTCTCTGCCACCAGCCACAAACCTCATTTTTGCCTGCATGTGACCTTTTTGGGGCAGATAATCCTCTCAGGATTGAGCACAAAGGTTGCCCAGTCACTAATGGGATTCTGGAATTACTCCTGAGAGGGATGATTTTAGGGATGGTTCTTTTGATGCTAGCATGAGCATTAGGATAAACTCTGTATTTAACCACCATTACCAGTAATATCAGCTGCTCTGAATTACCTGGGACCGAGGTTCAGTGATGCCTGAGAAAATGGGAGTCAGATTTTCCAAAGCAGCCAATAATTCTGTCTAGGTGCTTTTTTAAAATAAGGCTCCCCAACACCCAAGCTTAAAGAGACTCATTTTCCAAGCATATGCAACCATTTCTCCAATTCTGATGCAGAATTCCAACTTCCAATTCACTCATCCCAAACCTGCCAGTTTGGGAAGTTGGGCTGGATGTTTAATTACCTGACAAAAAAAGCAAATCCAATTTGGTATTTGCCACAAACCAGAATCACTCCCTGCAACCCCTCTGCTCCAAATCAGTGAAATGTAAGGAAACTCGAGAGCATCTCTGATCTCTTCCCTGTCCAGGTTTCCTGTGGATGAGCTGACATCCCAAGGTGAGGTTTAGTGCCCCAAAACAACCCAGCACTGCAGGGACATCACTCAAAGTTTGTCCCACCCTTTTGTCACAGCCCCACGAGACTTTTCCTGTATTTTCTCTCCCTTTTCCAGTTGTGGAAGCCCCTTTGGCCTCCAGCCAGGCCAGCCCAGCTCACAGCACAGGCTCAGGGATTTCCTAAGGACAAAACCCTGCCCCACATCCCTGGAATGCCTCAATTCCATAATTCGGTGTATTAAGAGCTGTGCCTGTCGTATCTCACTCATTTCCACAGACATAAGAAGTCACATTTAGAAGTCATTAAGCTGAAATGAAATCTTTGCTGGGCTTAATTAACTTAAATATTCATGAAACAGGATAGCAGGGGAGAGTGTTGTTCTTAATCAAAATAGACATCGCTGTTCCATAATGCAAATTCCGATTTCTTCTGTGGACAATGCCAGCACCTACAACAGCAGCAGCAGCAGCAGCAGGGTTTAATGGCCAGCACTGGAAAGTGCAGCTGAAAAGGATTCACGTGGTCTTTTAGCTCCTGAACTCAGGGGGAATTTGCTGATCCAAACATGTGCTTAACAATAGCGTCGTGCCTAATGCAGGAGTTACTTCCCGGGCCATTTATCACCATTTGGTCAGGCTGAATGCAGCACCCGCCCCTTCTCCAGCCATGGAGAAAGCTCCCAAAGGCAGTTCCTCATTTCTGTCTCAAGGCTGCGGCACTTCCACAGCTCCTGGGCTGCTCTGCTGAACACAGAGCTCTGCTCTGACCTGCAGAACCTTGAACAAACCCGTTCTCATGGATCACTCCAGACTCTATTCTGATTTGCAGAATGTTGAACAAACCCAGTTCTCATGGATCACTCGAGACTCTATTCTGATCTGCAGAGTTGTGAACAAACCAAATTCTCATGGATTGCTCCAAACTCCTTCTCACAGAGCTCTGTTCTGATCTGCAGAGCTGTGAACAAATCCAGTTCTCATGGATCACTCCAGACTCTTCTGATCTGCAGAGCCTTCAGCAAACCCAGTTCCCGTGGATCTCCTGCCCCACAGCTGCTCCCAGCCCCCTGCTCCACCACATCCTCCTGGGACTGCCCAGAGGAACTTTTCCTCCTCGTTCCTCCTGCTCTAGCACAGAGGGTGGGTGCCCATCCCACAGTGGATGGGTTTTTTTGAAGCTCTGGCAGGACTGGCAGCGATCATTCCTCTTCACACAAACCTTTGGAGTGAGGGCAGTGCCCAAGAGTGGGAGATCAAACTTCCCCTTCCTTGGCTGCCAGAGGGGAATCCATAAAACTCATCCCCTCTGGCTGGAATTCCTCCCCCTCCTGTGGCCAACCCGGGCTCTTCAGCAGGAAAAATCACACAAGATTCATCAGGTTGAGAAGTGGAGCAGCAGATTGCCACGATAAGCAGAAAAACTACTTCAAAAATAGGGAGGAAATACAGTTTCGCATTTCTGTTAATGGCAGCTTTGGTTTCATTATCTGCCAGCCCCGTGCTCAGCTTTGGATGCAATTAAAATGAGAGAAATAAAATACTCGATGAAAGGAGCAGTGCTTGCTGGTAATGAAATGTTTATGGATCAATTTGTACACCAGTAAAGAGTGAATGAATTTACTGCAGGAGGAGAGAAAACAAAGTGGAGATAAGCACTGAAAATCACTTGGACTCCAGACATGCACAAAATGTTATTATTTCCCCTCAGAAAAGATAATATTGATTGTAGACAAGTGTTTGGACAATGCCAACAATGTGTTTTGCTGATAAAATACAATGACCCATTTAGGAGATGCCTGTACAGAAAACAGCACGGGATGAAATAAAACTCCACGTTTCAAATCTCCTTTGATAAATCCCCAGAAGAGAAAACCTTGCCATGACCTCCTCTCCTGCACAGTTCTCCTCTTTCCAGGAAACGGGGCTGGCATTGTGCTGGAGCAGGTGCCCCAACTTTTCCTTCAAATGTGACGAATTTCATCTGTTCCTCCTTCATTTTCCACTTTTAATATGGGCAAAATCCTGTTTGCATATTTACAACAAAAAGCAAAAATTCAATTAAGTTCCTAAGGGCAGGAACAGATTTATTCAGTGCCTGGAATAACAAAAGCCTCAGCTGGGATGAAAGGGAAAAACATCTCCACGATACCAAACATTTAAAGGAAGTTTTGATCTGATGCAGTTTAATGTGTACACAGAGGGGGGGAAATTCTCAGAGAATTTTGCTGCTTTTAACTAAGATGAAATGTTTTATATCCTTGTGGGTTCCGCCACTATTAGGAACAGCATCGGATCACAATCCCACAAAAGAATAACAAAGGTTTGGGGGAAGCAGCGGGACGGCCTCACTGTTATTTTTACAGAATAAATGAGTCTTTCTCTAATGTGATGGGGAAGAAGAGCTCCATGCAAATCACCAGGAGAGGCTCAGCTTTGTCTTTAAGTTTGGGATGATCCAAATCCTGCTCCTGGCTCAACCCCAGTGACAGCAGCACGGGAAAGGAGATACCTCAAAAACTGGGGAAATGGGGCAGGGAGAGGAAGGGAAAGGGAGAGAAAGGGAGAGAGAGGGAGAGAAAGGTAAAAAAGGGAGAGAAAAGGAGAGAAATGGGAGAGAAATGGAGAGAAAGGGAAAGAAAGGAAAAGAAAGGGAGAGAAAGGGAGAGAATGGGAGAGAAAGGTAAAGAAAGTGAGAGAAAGGGAGGGGAAGGAGCCAGGGCTTGGAATCCCAGAGGGCTGGAGCAGCCTCATGCATGGCCACAACCAAGGATGGTGGATAACAAGCACCAGACCCTGAGGAGACCTCAGACAGTCCAAGGAGTTCCTGGCAGTCGTTGGGATCAAGCTTTTGCAGGCTCCAGGACTGTCACACGTGTCTGCTGAGGACCCACAGAAAATCCAAAGAAAAACCTTTTCATCCCTCATGTTGAATCCAATTCAGGGCAATTTTTGACCCTGGATTCGGATTGATGGTGAGGATTCCACCGAGGTGCCCCAAATCTCACCCTTCCACCTGGGAATAGGGAAAGGCAAAGTCCTGGCAACCCCTGGCACCTCTGGGTGACCTGCAGGACACAAAATCCCCTCGTTAAAATCTGCTGCTGCCTCTGCAGGGTGAGATGGGTTCAGTTTCTATCGCCGGGGACAGCAGGGTCACGGCTCAGAAAAGAAAATTGCTCGCCTCAGTTCAGAGCAGAAATTGTGCTCAGTAATAAAATCACTTTGGAAAATCAACACCTGACCCACCACGGGCGCTGGGCACTGACCAGCACAGCCAGCAGCACCTCTGGAAGAGCCAAATAAATCCAATTTCTCTGCCTCCAGTCTGCTCTTCCCCTGCAGCACAGTGAAGGCGAAAAGTCATGATTCAAACTCCCCGGTGAAGAAGCCAAGTTCCCCGAGAATCCTGACAGGCAACGGATGAACACAGCATGAAATATGCAAAGGAAGACTCATCTTTGCCTAAGGACTGGAGGAGAGGCTGAATCCCAGCCCACACAGCCCAAAGAAGGCTTTTTGAAGGGGATCCAAGGCTCCAGGACTTTGGGAGTAACGTGGATCCAGACTCTGGATAGGTTGATGCTCCAGGCATCAAAATGGGGCTTCAACCAGAAATAGCCCCTTAATTAAATGTTCCTCTAAAAGTTCATTTAACTTCCCAGTGAACTTTCCTGAAGATCCCGGCAGCCAAAGGCTTCAGAGGGTGCCACGCTCGAGCACCTGCAGTGCTTTAATTAAACCCATTTTTCAAAAAATTCTCCATTTCTACCTTCAAAACAGGGATCCTTTTCCAAGTAAGATCCTTTTGGGATTGGACCTGCTCAAGCTGAATCAGTTCCCAACTTATTTTAAACTGGGGTATAAGTAAGGTATAAAAATGTTTCATAATTCATGAAATTCACAACTTTTGCTATTTTGGAGGGGATTTGATCACCAACAATTGACAAATCATTTTGTTTAGTCCAGAAAAAATTATGGAATAACCACATAACACAAGTGAAAGCGTTCAGCCATTCCTCCCTCCAATTTGTACCAGTCTGGAATACAATATTTCATAAATCTTCAATATCTTATGGACTTCCACTGATTGAGCAGAAACAACATTCCCACAGAACTAGCTCCATGGATTAAAGCAAAACCTTTATTTTGCCGCTGTCAATTTCTCCATTTTCAATTATTTCTGATATTTTTCTGTTGCCTGCAGGGTAACAAGTTTGATTTTGTGAAGGGCAATGGCGCCTCCAAAGAATTTATCAGCCTGTTTGTTCTCTACCCAATTGATTTGACCTTTGCTGGCTCACCTGCTCCTGGAAATTTGCAGGGAACCTCAGGAGTCACCACACCGGGGAAGAGCTCTTAAACCAGGTTTTCACAAGTGCTAAACATCTTCATATCCCAGTGATTATAGAAAAAATTTGAAGTACCCAAGAGCTTCCAAACCATCCAGCTCAGGTCATGCAGCAATTCCCAGATCCATCTGCAAAATTCACTGGTAGAGCAGTTAGAGGGAAAAAAGGCAACACAGAAATAGGCAGCAAAGGCATCTGCTCAGGAAAAACACTGCTCCAAATCGCAACAAATTCTAAAATTCTTGGTTTGCTATTCATAGCTTCTTCCATCAACTTGTCAGAGGAGATTTCTGACTCTCAGCACAAAAGGTTTCCATTCTGTACCAGCGGAATTTGCAATTGGATGCAAATCAAGCTGTTTTCCCTTGGTTTGTATTTGTATTTCCAGCCCAATGTTGTTTAATGGAGTGGGATCAGCTGCCAAATGTGCTTTGACTGGATGCCCCTTCCATGGCAACTGTGATGGGAGCTGGTTTTGGCCATGGTGGAGGTGCAGGGGAGGCAGAAAATGACATTTGTGCCTTCTGGGGGGGCTTTTGTTTCATCTTTAAATTGTTTCTGTTTAGTGACAGGCTGGACCTGGGATCCCAGCCCTGCTCTCAGCCTCTCCAGGGCTCTCCAGGATCAATTCCAAGGCTCATTCCATGACTCTTGTTCCCTCCTGCAATGCCCACACCTGGAATAAGTCCTGGAATAAACCCTCCATCTCCCACGTTTCCAGCAGAAATCCCTGCCCAGTGCTCCAGGAATGTTCCCATCTGCCCAGAATGAAGTTGTGGGGGTTCCCAACATGTCTTGGGATGGGCAAACACCCAGCTCAGGGAGCTCAATCAGCTCCAGCTGATGAGAGGAAAACAATCCTTTGGGAATGAGGAACCCATTCCCATCAAATTATTCCCACAATATCACAATAGCCAGCGCAGTTCTGGAATTCACAACCCCACCCCAATCCTTCTTCTCTGTTATTTTAACCCAACCCAGAACGCTGAAGCCCACCCAGTCCCCACCAAACCCCAAAATCCTCTTCCCAATCCACTCATTTTCCATCCCATGAAACCTCTGAAGGGTCAATCCCAAACTTCCACATGCTGCACATGTGAAATGTGGGATTAAGATGAAGGAAATGGCTCCTTTCCACCAGCCAAGCCCTAAAATTAGCTTGTTTTGAACAGATTGCAGCGCTGAGCTGGGAAACAGAACGCTCCCAAGGATGTTCAAACCTCCCAAGCTGCTTTTATCCCAGGCAAGGAATGTTTCATCCACCTGACTCCACTGGCAGAGATCTGCTTCCCATCTGAGCCCACCTGTTGGAAAATTCACTTGCTCTTCAACAGGCAGAAAATCTTAAATTCAGAGAGAATTCTCATTCTGTTCAAGGAATAATTTATTATGGGGCTCAGGAATGGGAGAAAGGAGGTCCCAGCTCAGGTAGGATGTGGAGCTGCTCTGCTGAAATCAAGGAATTCCCAACAGGGATAGGATTTATCAACCAGGGATAGGATTTGTTTTTTAGTGAGAATCACAAGAAAAAAAAAAAATTCAAGTAAGGAAAAAAGAAATGAAAAATCCAAAAAAAAAACCAAAGAAAAAAAAAAAAAGAAAAAAAAGAGAATACTTAAAGAAATTCCCAACCAGTTCTTCCTTCCATCTCCCCACCTCACAAAGGCTGTGGAATAATCTCTTTTCACTGGTATTTTGCTGTTGGAGCTCAAACCCCCACATTTTTGGCATTGTTATTTCTTGAGTTTGCTGCCAAGATTTCGTGAGCCGAATTCTCTGCAAACAGGAACTTTTCCTCATCTGCAGGTGTCACCTTGTCCTGGGTGACAGTACCTGAGGGTACAGATGGGATTTGGTTTAAAAAACAGCACTTGGAGATTGCCTCTCCTTGGAACTCATCAAAACAATCCTGCAAGGATCTGCTGTGAAAAAATGGCATTCCATGGAATTGTTCCTGGAAACCTGTCAGAGCTGGCAAAATCCTGGAGAAACTGTTGCTCTTTTCAGAAAGTGCACAAACCTTGCATTCGAGGTTCTTTCCTCTCTCATTTTGACAACTTTGTGACCTTAAAAACTTTGTGTTTGACCCTAACCCTGTCCCTCCATTCCCCATCCTCCTTGCACTCTGCAATTCCCAGCTTTTCACACTCCCGTTCTTCCCAAGGGAATTGAAAAGCTGTGTGGAAATGCAGGCATGAGATGAGGCAGGGAAGAGCAGAAGGGTGCCAGGGGCAGCCCCTCCTCCAGGACCTGGGGCAGGAGCAGAGCTGCTGCTGCTTCCAGTGGCAACCTGAAAGCTGGGAATTCATTTCCACAGGAACCTTGGGATGAGGGGAAACAGAACAGGGGGCGAGGGTTAATGAACAGTGGGAAAAGGGTTAATGAAGGGTTATTCATGGTCTGAAAGAGCAGGAGTTGAGGAAAGCAGGTATTTATCTGTGATCCACCCTGGGTAGTGAGAGCTGTTCTGTTAAATCAGAGCTCATGGAAATGGAGAAATGGAGACAATCCTGATGATCCCGGTGCTTTCATCTCCTCACTCACAAGAGACTGGGGACAGAGAGAGGGCAAGAAATTCTCCTGATGGAATTCCTTAATTTTTAATGTAAACCTGGTGCAGGAGAGTCACTTGAAACCAGCGCAGCACTTCCATTTCTAATTAGGAGGCATTCAAGTGAGGATGGAAGGAACCATTCCAACCATTCCATATTTCCAGAACATCCTTGGCAGCCTCAGAACCTGTTCCATGGTGTGGGCAACAAGGGCAGCACTGAAAGACATCACAAGTAAAATCAAAACCCCACAGTTTTGCTGTTTTCTGGAATTCCAGAATGGTTTGGCTTTGAAGGGACCTTGAAGCTCATCTCATTGCACCCCATTCCATGGGCAGGGACACTTCCAGCTTTCTCCTTGTCCTCCAAGAATGTGGATCCTCTGTTATCATGGATAGCATTAAATATAAAAATAAGGAATTTGGTTAATTAAGAAGCTGATGGAAGTACAAGGGAGTGACACCAGGAACTCTGGATTTTGGGAGATCAGTCTCCCCAAGAATAAATCTCCATCTCAGCTCCTGTTTTTCTGAAGTTGGGTGATGGTTGTGCTCATCCTCTGATCCTCCTACCCTGTCAAGGCTGGGGGAGCTCCAGGATGAGGGTTGAGGGAGGAATGTCATTTCGAAATGTTTCTGTCACTGTGTCTTCTCCAAAAAAATACAAAAAAGGCAAATAACAAAAAAACCCCAACCCACACAGCCTCTTCTCCCCCTCCCAACTCAATGGAAGGAGATCTCAAAAATAGGGTTTGTGGGAAAGTTTTGGAGAAGAGGTGCCATCAGTCACCTCCGGTCCCCAGATGGGAACATTTCAGCTCCAAGACACTTCAGCCTCTCACCCAGGCAAAACTGAACTCTGAGTTAACAAACATACCAAGGTTCCTTCAGATAATGTGAAAAAGAAATTATTAAATTATTTCCTTTTCCCCTTCTCCTTGCGTGAAAAACATGGAGCTTTATCTAAATGTGGATCTGGCTCGGGCAAAGCAAAATTTCAATTTTTCTCCTATTTTTTTTTTATTTCTCTCCTATTTTTTCTCTATTTTTCTCCTATTTTTCACTCAACCTTTCCCTGCCTCTTGCAGCAAAGTGGGAGGGTGGCTGTGCTGGGCCAGGCTGAAGGTCCAGAGACTCCAGGGTCACCCCTCAGTCTGGGTGGATGTTTAGGAAAAACATGTGGGAAACACAACCATGGATGCCTTCTTTCCAATTTCCATAGAAACAGCAACGTGTAGCTTTTCCAAACCAGAAGATCTTACATTATCAGCTGTGTTTATTGTCCCTCGAGGCTGTTCTTTTGGAAGTGCATCTTATTTTCTCTCCGAAATAACTTCAATTTTTGCCCTCTCAAACACCCTGTGGCAACGAGCTCCACCACTGGATAACACAGGGAAAAATAACCCCAAAACTTCCTTTTTTTTTTGTTTGTTTTGTTTTTATAACCTGCTGATGAGTTTTAAAAGACCACGAGGCCCTGCAGATGCTTTTAGGTTAGAAAGAGGAATAAGTGCCAAATCATCATTCCTACCTGTGGGCTGAATTTGAGTCAGTTCAGACTTAATTTCCATAAAACTGCACCCGTGTTGTTTTCCTTAAGTGCCACTTCCGTAGGGAAGAGCAGATAATGGACCAATTTGTGCTGTTGTATCAATGTAAATCCACAGCAATTCCATCACCTTGTTAAACCATAAATTTAACCAGCCATTAGTTGGACTAAAAGTGGGGTTTTGCAGCTCACTGGGTTTTTCCTTCCAAACCCTCTCCGTGTTTTCCATAATGTTGTACCAGGAGCATCTCCTGTTTTATAACCAGATTATTTATCTGCAGCTGCACATGATGGATTTCACCACGGAATGATGGACATTTCTGAAAGTTTACAGTGTAAAGGAAATGGGAGCAAAAGCCTAAACAAACTGAAACTTGCCTTTTAAACACCCTCATCCAGGCAAAACCACAACCGAAAAGGGAGGAATTTTAAACAACCTGAATAATGTCACTGTTTTTCATTGCCTTTTACCTTCCTGACTCCAAACCCTTTATTTCCTGAAGATACCCAAGGAGAAAACACCTTTACATTTCTGTTCCCACTCTTTCAGGTAAAAAATTCCATGAGATTTTGACCATGTTTAATTCCCAGGCAAGATTTTAGGGTTCAGGTGCTCCCAATGGCCAGTGGCCATTCCTCTGTCATCTCCCAAAGGACACGACATCAACGGCTGGGACAAAGATGAGTACAGAGCTGAGACCCCCCCATTCCTGTAAATCAAGAGATTCCAGGTGGGATTCCATGCCCTGAGCACCTTAAATCGAGGAGAAATGCAAAACTCCCCTGGGGACAACCAGCCTTGCTCATTTCAGAATCCACGGGGAGTATTTATATCCCAAAGACATCACTGGGGAGGGCTGCTGGCTCTGAGGCTGGGAAAGTCATTTTAGTGGCAATTCTGCCACAAAATACAGCTCCTGTTAGCAGAGGTCAGGAGAAGTGTTTTCATAAAATATTCCTTTCTGCTGACACCATCCTTGGTCAAGTGCTGGGGCTGATCTCAGCGTTCCCTCCTCAGGCCTGCTCCTCCTCGGGTTGTGGCTGGGACATGACAACCTCATAAAAAATTCTAAAGGTCAGGCCTGAGCTTCAAGGAATCCATCAGCAAGAAGCAGAAGCTGAGCTAAATCACAACTGGCTGCACAAACATTAAATATAAAATTAATGCTGAACAGCTGTGTCTCCACAAAGACAAGCCGGGCCAAGGTGACCCATTCCAGGAGATAAACACTTCCCACCTCCCTCCTTTTCCCCCTCCTTAAGGCACCACTGTGGCCTCTGGGTGCTGCTGCCATCAACAGCTGGAGGCAATTCCAAGATAATTAAAGATTAACACCACTGTCCTGTAACTGTCTAATTCTACTTTAATTCATCCTGAGGATGCTGCTGATCTTGTTTTTGATCTGAAATCCCACCCTGATGCAGCTTTAAGTGACTTCTGCCTTGTGTTGAGTTGATTTGTCCAAGTGTTTCCACAAGTAGTTGCCAAGGCCTCAGATCCGACATTCATCCTCTATGGTATCAAAGAGCTTTGAGCTCCCTGTGAACTTCGGATGAAGACAAAAAGAAGTCCTACAAAGCCACAACAGCCTTCCCAACCTTTGCTCTGGCACTGCCCCGTCCTTATTCACTGGCCCCAAGGGCTCATCCCACCCGTGGTCCATGAGAAGGATCTGGCAGCAGGGTCAGCCTCATTACTGCATCCTCCGTGTGCATCTCCCGCCCTCCAAGGTCAGGCAGGTTCTCCTTGTTGTGGCTCTCCACAGTTTACTGGGATGAGGCTGAGGAGGAGCACAAAAGCCACTCAAAACCGACCCATGCTCTCGCCTCTGAAGCGGCGACTTCCGAGCTGTGACATCCCTCAGAACCTCGACTTTCAGGTTCCCTCTGTAGTGGCCTCTTCAAGGCCCCTTTCTGGGCCTTTTCATCCAAGTCAGACAGTCACATCTCCTCACGTGGGTGGCTTTGAACGCTCTGCTGAAGCAGGAGGAAAAGCTCCCTTCTTCCAGCCCTGTTTCATTTATTGTGCCTGGAGCAGCAGCACAGCACCCAGTTTTGTCAGGCAGGTCAGGAGGTTAAGGAAAAGGTCCAAGAAAAAACTTAACCTCCCTGAGATAGAAATTAGTGCTCAAAGATGAGTGGGGGAAAGAAATATTGGAGGATAAAAGTGGCTACTCGTGTTCCAAGGGCTGCAGTGACTTCTTTTCGTACAAGACCCACTGCAAGTGAATTAGGATTCCACGACCTGAAGAGAAGGCAAAACTTTGCCACTTAAATAGTGAAAGTGGAGACTAAAAGTCAGCACAACCCATAAGCATGACCTCCAACAAAACAGAAAAAAAGTAGATCTTGTGGGGGAAACCAAAGATCTGGATTGGGATATAGCAAAAAGCAACCCGAGTGCCCAGAGTGACTCATCAACTACTCCTGTGGACTTCAATCTGACTGAGCATTATCCCCATCTCTAAAACAAACTTATTCACTCACTTCCCTGTCCTTACACCTGCAAATGGTTCATCCAGGCCCCTAAAAGCCACTAAAAGCCAAGTGCAGGCCTGGTTCCCCTCCAGTCCCTGCTCTCCACCTGGTGCTGCCTTTCAGGCTCTGCCAGAGCCCGAGGCCTCGCTGCTCAGAAAAGGTCAGGCAGGATTTACAGAGCCTGAACACGGCCTCGGGGGCACAGCCCTCCCCAAAGCTCTGTGAAGCTCCAGCTGCATCAGAAGCGGGCAGCAGTTCTGGAAATCAGGTCACGGGAGCGCCGAGCTTGTAGAGCCTGAGAACTGCGAGCAGGTCGTGCAGCGAGGGAGAGGAGGGAGCTCTGCTGAAGGGCCAGCGCATCACGATGAATTAATTTCCTCCAGCAAGGCACAGCTTTGCCATGTTGGGACTGGTGTTACAGCCCTGGGAGCAATCCCTTCTTTTCAGGGTTCCGGGGAAGGCAAGAGGTCATTTTCCCCTTTTCATGTGGCAGCAGCTCTGTGGAATGTTAATGCTGGCAGACACCTGGTTCCTGGGAACTTCAGTGAGGCTCCGGATGAGGAGGATCAAGCGCTGCTGCTCTGGAAGTGACAAGGAGCCCAGGTTGACACGCAGGGATTACAACCCCAGGCACTGATTCCTGGCGTGGAAATCTGCTCCTATCTGCAGCACAGCTCTGAGATCAGATGCGTGACAGAGACGGCTTGAAAAATGTGAGATACCAGAGCAGGAGGGGAAGAAAGAGGCAGCAGGGGAGATAAAAATTCTGCACCGCAGCAGAAATACAGATTTCTCCAAGAGGATCCTACTTAGAGGCTTAACTTTTGTCTTGGCCAGAGCGAGGCGTGTATTTCTCTGCCCATGGTCAGCCACGCTGAAAACGAGGAGGAGGAGGAGGAGGCTTCATTCATAAACAGGAGAGCACTCACCCCATCTGCTGCTGCCTCTGCTGCCCAGGCTCTGACAGAAGCTCTCTCCATGCTGAGCACAGGGGGAGATGAAATCCTGCTCTCTCCCAGCCCTGTCCAAGAGTGAAACCATCTGCAGCAGCAGCAGCCACAGCTTGGGTTTCATTCCTTTTGTGCCAAGGGCTCCATTCAGGCGTCGCTGCCGCATCAGCCACGAGCCTGAAGGACCCCAAGGGTTTGGGGAAGGGTGGAAGAGCATGAGAGGGGATTTGAACTGTCCACATTAACAGATCCTGCATTATCTGCACCTTCTGAGGCGCAGTGAAGCTGTGAGGGCTCCAGGAGGAGCAGGCACTGAGGATTAACCTGGTCGCTGATAGGAATCAGCCAGGTGCAACATTTCCAACTGCCCAACCCCAGAATTGCAGTAAAACATGGGGGAACCACAGCAGCCACAGAGGCAGCTGAGGAGGTGACATGGGGCTGTCAGAATTCAACTTACAGGAGGTCAAAGAGTCACAGAACTCAATTTATTTGTGTCTAACTACAGCCACAGATGTGATGTTTGCCCATATTTACACAGGAGAATGCTGCACAGGAGAGTTCAAGGCTCAAATAATCAAAACTGTCTGAATTCCCCTTGGATTTGACAAAACGTGAGTGTTTAATAAACTCAGAGATGGTTTTGGAAGGTGTTACTCTGCATCCACAATGCAGGTACGTAAAATTCCACTCGGCCAAAGGATCTTTCCTGAAAACCCCAGCCTTTAAATCAAACTAAACTAAGGGTGGTCCCCAGTCTACAGATCCCATGTTCCACACAATGGGTAGAGTTGAGTTTTAGGGGGATTTTAAAGACATCTAAAACTTGATTCTGAACTGTGCAGCAATGCCCAAGTTATTTCTTGGAGGGGTTGAATTCTGGTGCTTTGTTTTTAGACACACTTGTAGAAAACCTGTAAAACCTGCTTTAAAAACCTGCACTAAAACCATTTAAAAACCATAAAGGCCACCCAACCCCCTCACCCTCAGAGTAAAGCCCTTCATCCCCAGGAGGAGATGAGGGCAAAGGGATTTTTGGGACTGTGGAGGGGCTGGTGGGTCGGTGAGGCAGGAGCAGGGAATGCCTGCAATCCTTTGGGCAGCTCCAGGCCACGTTCCTGCTCTCCCTTTGCCCACCTCCTGCTCCTCTCTGCCTGCCCAGCATTAAAAGAGAGGCTCCCACTGGGCACCTCCGTCACGCTCACGTCAGTCCTTCCCCTGCTCAGCCCAAACCCCCAGATCCCCACGGCTCAGAGAGTCTCCAACAGAGCAATTTCAGCATCATGAGCTACACAGAAAGCCCCAAAACGTGCCAGAAATTTGCATTCTTGCATATTTGTGTCCTCCTTAGCTCTGCACGATCACAAGTCAACACTGAAACGCATCCTTTGCCAGGGTAACTGGGATAAATTCATTGCAAGGTTTGTTAGTTTTACCTGAAGTTGCACAGGAACGTCCAAATTAATTCCAAAGGAATTAAGTTCCAAGGCTGTTTCAGCTCCTATCACCTTTAAAGTATAATTTGAATTAAGAAAAAAAAATTACGTATCAGCAGCATCCTGTTGGTCCTGTGACAATGTGGAAATGTGGGAAAGGAAAGAACAAAAATGATCTCGTCAAGAGAGGAAAGAGTCTTTTATTGCTGGGTCAAAACCAACCCCACAACAGCTTCCCTGAGCTCATGGTGAGTGAGAGGTGTGCTCATCCCTGGAGCTAATGAGGGTTTTAAGGCTGTTGGGATATGGGGAATATATTTTTTCTAATAGCTGTGATGCCTTTTGGGATTACCTAAAACCAGATTCAGACAGAATTAAGGGAATAAAAAGCATTTCTATTTATTGAAGGGCCTTCAGGAACATTTAGGGCAGACAAGCCACCCAGGGGATGCACCCAAAACTGGAAAATGAGTCATGGGTTTTCACACTTTTTGGTCCATTTGCATGTTGGGGGTTAATTTAATTACATCTTCAGGTCATGAAATCATTGACCCCAGGTTTGCTGCACCAACTCACTTTTGTTTCCATCTCTGGGCCCTGAGGCAGTGAGGTGTCCTTGGTCCCCAGGCCTGGAGAGGAATTGTTGCGTCTGCCCAAAATGGGGAAAATATATGAAAAAACAAAAAAACCCAAAAAAAACCCCCAAAAAAGAGAGAGGAAAATATATGAAAATATGAAAAATATGAGCATATAAAAGCTAAAATCCTAAGGTTGCTTCCTGGGATGTGCGAGCAGCTCAAACACACAGCCCGGCGACTGCAGGCACAGGAAACACACAGGGAGGAGGAGCGGGCTTTGTCTGTGGTCTGCACGTTTAAGTCTGGTGGGAAAAGTCAGAGTAAGTGACCATATGGAAAGGGGAATTGGATCAGCATCTCCTCCCTGCCTGCCACAGCCCCGGGGTGTTTCCATCGCCGTGGACACCGGGAGGACGCGACAGGGGCTGCTGGAAAAGGTCACTGCTGGAATGTGGCCGAGGAACGGGGGCTCTGCACCAGCCCTGCAGCTCTGAATGAAGAAATGGAGCAGAAATTGCTTCTCAAATCGAAGATGCTTGCAGGCAGTCTCCAGACACAGAGTTCATCCCAACACAGGCCAGGACCCCCCCTCTCCATTTCCAGCTTGCCTCTGTTTCCAGGAGCAGACACCAGTCCAACAAAACCCAAGCATTTTACACATTATTTCATTTAATCCCTTGCACACAGGGACACCAAAAGCACTCAGAATTTGCACAGTCCTAAACGCAGCAGAATCAACCCCTAATTTAATAGCAGACACTGACGTCACCCAGCTCACCCCCAAAGAGGATTTGGCTCCCTCAGTTAAATTTAGCTGCTGTTAACAGGCACCAATTTCCCTGCCTGTGCATTAATAGATTTATTTTTCCCTCTGGCTGCAGCATTCCTGGAGCTGGAGGTGACAGGAGTGAAGGTGCCAGCGTGCCCGGGATGGCTGGAGCTGCAGGTGGGACCTCTGGAGGGCAGGAGGGAACACTGACTTCCAGCAGAAATCATGGACATCCATAACTAGAGACAGGATCCCAAAGGTTTGGGTGAAGAAACCCTGCGCTGCCACCACCACCTGGCCACTCCAGAAGAGGATGTTTTGTGGGACTGTGGAATGGGTTGTGTTGGAAGGAACTTAAATCCCATCCAGTGCCACCCCTGCCATGCCAGAGACACCTCCCACTGTGCCAGGGTGGCCTTGGGCACTGCCAGGGATCCAGGGGCAGCCACAGCTGCTCTGGGAATTCCATCCCAGCCCCTCCCCACCCTCCCAGCTAGGAATTCCTTTCAATATCCCACCCAAATCTTGCCTTTTCCAGTGGGGAGCCATTCCCTGTGTCCTGTCCGTCCATCCTTTGTCCCTAATCCCTCTCCAGCTCTCCTGGAGCCCCTTCAGGCCCTGGAAGGGCTCTGAGCTCTCCCTGGAGCCTTCTCTTCTCCTGTGGACACTTCCAGGGATCCAGGGGCAGCCCCAGCTGCTCTGTGAATCCCATCCCATCCCCTCCCAGTGAGGAATTTCATCCCAAAATCCCATCGAAGCCCCGCTCTCAGTCGGTTTGGAGCCGTTCCCTGTGTCCTGTCCCTCCTCTCTCCTGTTCCCCGTGGGTTCCTCCAGGCACTGGGAGGTCACAGCTCGGTCACCCCAACCCTCCAGGCTGAACCATCCCAGCAGAACAAGCACAAAACCCTTCCCAGTGTTTTCAACCAGCGGGAATCAGAGGCGGAGAAGGTTCCCAGCTCTCACTGTGCATTTTTTGGGAAGCCAAGGGCCCTGTTTGTGAATTCCACTGGTGCCATTCCAGAGCTTTCCTGGGGCTGCCTTTTCCCACCTCTGGGCTTGGCTGGAGCTCCCTGCATCCATGGGGGAGGGCGGGGATGATGCAGGACCCTCTCCCAGAGTGTCCATTCCACCTGTCCCAGGTGTGGCAGCATTCCCACAGGTGAGCTGGAGACAGCTACACCGGGATGAGAACGGTGGGAGGGGCTCCTGCAGCAAGAGGAGGAGTTCTCCCTCCATTTTAAATTATTATTTAAAAGATCAGGTTGTCTTACTCACCTCAAAACACTCCAATAAAAATTCCCTCCAGGCCTTTTGGGTGCAGGAGTTTTGGGTAAAGAAGGGCCAAACAGGGACTAAAATACATTCTGGTTAAAGTGACACTGATTGCAGTAATTTGATTTTTGGGGGTGAAGAGGTGGGAGGAAACAGCTGTAAAATATTTTATTTGGATACATGCTATTGAGATATCCCAGAGTTTCTCCTTTAAGTTCTTTTTAACTGCATTAGACGAAGTTAAACACGACACAGCTACAGAAATATGGTTGGACTTGGCCTTAAAGGCCTTTTCCAGCCTAAATAATTCCATGATTCTGTTTGGAAATGAAACACTTCAATTTGAATCATTCAAATATCTTTATTGTCACATTAAAAAAAGTGTTAAATACATTAAAAAATATCTACAGAAAATAAAATCAATATTTTGAACCAAAGCAGCTGTGGGGGCCGTTCTGAAAGTGCTGGAAAACCAAGCGTGTGTTTATCTTTTCCCTCATTCAGTTCTGCTGCTGATTAACATCACTCTGACTTCAGAGCAGATTTTGGAGCCCAATTTAATCAGTTTGTGCACAGCCTCTTGCCGGGGTTTTCATCTCCATTGCTTGGGTTACTCAGAGGACTTTCTAATGCTGAATGTGTAGAGAAGTAAATAATTTAAGCCAATAGATGAGAAAAAAGCAGAAAAATAAATATTTTCCTTGTTTGCTCCCAAAATGTGTGGAGAAAATGTGTATCTGAGAGACAAGGCCTCTGCAGGTTTTCCCAAGGAAAACACCTCCCTGGCTCTCTGAGGATGTGCAGAGTGTGCACAGGAGACAGACAAATTCCCTCTCCAAGCCCTGGGAAGGACTCAGGGAACAGCTCAAGGCATCCGAGGCGAAACACCTCCAGCTCCCAGCAAATTTATCACAAGTGAGAACACAGCAAAAGCCAAAATTGCTTCGCAAGGTGGCAATTTATAGCCAGGCTGAGGCCTCGGTGCCGTGTTAGTGCCGAGTTTAGCACATTCCCTCTGCCCCAGGCACTCGTTCCCCTTCCCCACCTGAGGATTCCTGTCTACCAAGTTCCACCCACACGGAAAAACAGGCAGGAAAACATCCCTGCTGCAATCCCCTCGGCCTGTTGTGTAAGCAGGCAGGCCCCAGCTGAAGCACAGGCACCGCTGAGCTCCCGGCAGCCCTGGTGCCTCCATCCCAAACCCTGGGATATTCCCAGAGCAGGATCTGCAGGCGAACACCCACTGCTGCCATCCGAGCTGCTCTAATCCAATTCGTGCCCACTCTGTGTTTGCCACCAGCTCTGCCAGCCCACAGCACCCCCTCCCTGCTCCCACGCACATCTGGCCACCAGCACTTCCCTTCCCAAACAAAGTCCAGCCAGCAAAGCCACATTTCCCGGGTTGATGTCACATCCACATTCTCTGAAAAAAATCCCTTCACCCAGGGTTTTTCTCCTGGGAAGCTGAGAGGCCTCAGAGGAAAAGGAAAACAATTCTTATCTCATTTGCTTCTCCTGTGTGGAATGTGTTTGGAGATTGTTTACCCACAGTGTGCCAACCCTACTGATCTCTAGGTCATTTGGGGCTGACCTGGGGCTTCAGGAACTGCAGATGGGCCTTGTGCCAGCCCCATGCCAAATGATCTCTGTCATTTGGGGCTGACCAGGTGTTTCAGGAGGTGAACACAAGCCTTTGTTTACCCACAGGTGATGGTTTCATTGGATTGTGGGGTGAGTTGTTTTCACTCTTTGGCCAATCTGTGCCAAGCTGTGTCAGGACTCTGGAAAGTGCCAGACCCACGAATCTCCTGGTCTTTTGGGGCTGACCAGGGGCTTCAGGAGGTGAACACAAGCCTTGTGCCAACCCCACTGATCTCTTGGTCTTTCGGGGCTGACCAGGGGTTTCAGGAGGTGCAGATGAGCCTGGTGCCAGCCCCACTGATCCCAAACCTTCAGCTGCCTGCCCACAGCTCCATGTGTTTCTTCTGCAGAGCCCTGCAGCTCTGCATCACCCATATTCACACATCTGTAGGTGTTTCACACCTCCCAGGCCTCCTGTCACATCTGCCCCAGCTGGTGACCAGGCTGACAGAGCCCCAGCCTCCCCAGCCCTTCAGAACCTCACCGAGTATGTTTTGTTTCCTTCACAGAGCAAAACTCATGACTGTTTGATATTTTTTTATGCTCCCTCTCCATGCATGGCTCAGGCAGCCCCTTCTCCTTCTGTCTGCCCATCTGTGGATGGGATCTGCCACCTCCCTTCCCCACGGTGGCAGATGCCTCCTGAATGCCGAGGTGGAACCCAGCTCTCCCTGGCACAGGGGCTGGAGAGCTCCTGAACCCTGGCTGAGGTTTTGGTGAGACTGCCCCAGGGAGGGTGGGAATGTGAAATTCCAGCTGCTGAACTCAGCTGGGGTGGCTGCCTCTGCTGCCGAGCCATTCCTGGTGATGTCTGGGCAGCACAGCCACCACCCCTCAGGTTTAACAGAGCTGCCGCCCTGCTTGGACTCATCAGAAACCCCCCAACATCATTTCTCTCACCCTCCTCAGGATGAAAACATTCCACAGTTCTAAATTTAAGCCAAGCATGGCACAGCTCACACAGTGTAAGCGTTCTAAGCGACACCAAAGGCTCCAGCTGAGCCCTGTGGGTCCCATCCCCAGTTTGTTTTCCAGGAATACAACATTCCCAGGCAAATGCTTCCCTCCCAAGCACTCCCCGTGCTCTCCAGGGCTATGGAAACGCTTCCCTCCAGGGAGCAGGTGCCATATGGGTGTGTAGGCTCAATTAGCACATGCTGACAGATAGCAAGACACTTCAAAAAAAAAAAAAAAAAAAAAGAAAAAAAAACCCAAGCCTTGGCAAGCTAGGAAAGTTTCTCTATTGATTATGTCATGTTGCATCTTGTGGTGCCTTAACTTCAGAGGTTTGCTGGGAAAGAAAGGGAAAAAATCAGAGGAGAGATGGAAAGGAAAAGATGGAGATTGCTCCTGAAGGAGGCAGAGGGATGGGAAGGAGCAGCAAAGCTGTGGAGGAGCCTCTTGCCAGGTTCCCCTGCCAAGGGTGGGCAAAGGCCCTCCTGGAGCAGACGTTTTATTACTCACACATCTCTGACTGCCCAAACTGATCTTAAAGCACTTTGGCATGTCCCGAGGGTCACCAGGGATGGCTCCCTCCCTGCATCCATAATGGAACGGCTCTGAACCCAAATTAAACCAGAATGGCTTAATAGCTTCTGAAAATTGACAAATCTGAAAGAGCTGATTTCTTATTCCCCTCCTGCCCATACAATTAGAACAGGAGAAAACAGCAAGGTTTTCTCTCTGAAGTGTTGAGGAATCTTCAAAACTTCTCCAGGAGAAAACTGGCGAGACCCCAGGGGAATGCCCCATGGCCTCTCCCTTTATTCCAATAAAGTAAAAGGACTCCTCTGTCTCCTTTTTGGACATAAACCTCTGATGTTTGTGGATTAATTTTCCTCTCAATGTGAATTCAGAATTGTTGGGGAGGGAAGGCAGGAGCTGGGCAGGGAGCAGCTGAGGCAGCGAGGCAGGGCAGAGCACGGACACTGCAGCAGCTCAGGGCTCTGCATTCCTGACTCATCCAGCAGAGCAAATGGAGGAAGTCACTGTGAAAACCCAGGAGGAATCAAAATCATGGCAGTGATGTGACAAGCACAGCTCCCCTCCTCCAGGAGCAGCACCCAGCTCCATCCGCAGGGTTTTTCCATGGAATCTGCTCCGGCTCTGTCAACACCACACGTGGCACCTGCACAGGTGAGAATTGGAGGGTGACAAAAAGCATTTTCCACTCCTGCCTCTCTGTCAAACACAGGGGATAAAATTAAAGGATGAAACCCACGCTGTCCATGGAAATACGGAGCGTGCCTAGGAAAGAAAACAACAACCCCTGGCTGGGCCTGCGGAAATGCCAGAATAAATAAACACCTGGAGGTGTTCATGGCCTTGTGGCAGGGTCGCTGTGTGCAGCAGGGAGCACAGGGGAGATTTGGAAGTGGGAGAGGCATGTGCAGCCTCTTGTGAAAAACACGTTCACCCTCCTGTGAAAATTAAAAAAGTTTAATAAAGGACAATAGGAGACAAGGACAATAAAGCAAAGATTATGATCCTGTCTGCCCCACAGATCCTGAAATCCTGCCCCAGAGATTCCTTCTGCCCCATAGATCCTGCCCTATAGATCCCCTGTGCCCCAGAGATCCTGAATTCCCCCCTGTTATCTTCGGGATGCCCCTTAAATCCTTAAATACCTTTTCCCTTCCATCAGCCTGTTGCATATTCATAGACCCTTATGCATATCCATCAACTAGTTTCCATATTCCAGGAACTATTTTACATGGCCCCTCCTCAGATCTGCCTTTTTAGAGCATGTGTGTTTCCTGGCTGTGGTTTTGGCTCCTTCTCCTTATCCCTTCCAGTCTGGGCCTTGCTCCATATTTTCTTCAGGTGGCAGATGCTGATAGATGGCATATCAATAGCAGGGTCCTCATTACATGCTCACTGCATGTTATCCTGACCAAACAGACAGTTCACATGTGGGAGGAGTATGAATATGCAACAGGCTACTGCTTTTAAGGGTAATGTGGGTCCTTTTTCAGGCTTATTTTGCCCAGAAAAAGGTACCCAGACTGTCCGTAACTCTTTGTTTTTATTGTCTTATACAAAAAATACGAGACAATTCTCATACTGACAATTCTCAGTCTCTAAAGCCTAATTGTCCAAATTTTTATTACTCTAATTATATCACTATTTTTATAACCATCTTACTACTATTAAACTTAAAAAGTTCTGAAAACAAGTGACTGGCGTTTTTCGCATTCCTTGCGCCAGAAGTTCTCCCACCTGGCGCTCAGCTCCTTCCCTGCTGCCTCACTGCTCCTGCTGGGAAATGCACACAGAAAGGGCTCGGGCAGGAGCAGTTGTTTGTCCCCGAGCCTGGATTCCCTGGCAGCTCCTTCCCCCGTGGCTCCTGTGCTGCACAGATGTTCCTCTTTGCCTCCCCAAGTGCCTCTGTGCACAGCTGGTCCCCGCATGGGCTTTGTCCCCCGGCTCTCCTGCTGTCACCAGCACAAGGGGCCTGCTCTGCTTCTCACCCACTTAATGCCAAACTCCCAAAATTAAGGTTATTTCCCTCCCTCCCTCCCCTGTGTCTGCATGTTTTTTTTGGTTTTTTTTCCCCCCATATTTTCCCCACAGAAGCCAGAGCCTTCATCCCATTCCTGGTGCTGCTCCGACTCCATAGATTAAAAAAAACCAAAAACAACAGAACAAAATAATTAAATATGGAGTGGAAAAAGACAGTTTTAGACTAATATGGACCAATATGGACAAAAGAGAACACAATGATTGCTTTGTTTTTGATGAAGCCACAAGTTGTTGCAAGCAAAACCGAATCCCCTAAAAGCATAATATGCTCTTTATACCCTTTTTAGTTTCTCCAGTACATTTATCATGTTGTTATTTTCATTGTAATGCCAGGGCAGGAAGGTGGTTGTGGGTATTAAGGCTGAAGATGGAGATTTAACTAATTCTGGTAGTTTATGGAGCTGCTGTTTTCTACCTTCCCCTAAAGCAGCTGCTCCTTCCCATTCCTGACCTTTCCCCAGTCCATTTGCAGCTGGGAGCACAAAGAAGGAATTTGGGGCAGTAAACTGGGAAGCTGCTTGTCTTAGGCTGGGTGTGTGTTCTATCACCATCTCTCAGAGGTGGGGCAGTTCTCTCCTGCTCATGGGGCAGTTTTCTTTATCTCTTCTACACCCAATCCTCCCTCCAGGGGAGGAATTAATTATTAATTATCTGCTGTTCCTGGCCAGTGAGTGTCCCTGCATGGCTGGGACATATCAAATTTCTTCATCCCACTGGGAGATGCTCCGCCCAGGGGGAGGAGCCAAGCATTCCTACCTGGATACAATCTGAGGTTTGGGACACCCCAGCAGCCTTCGCCCACTGCATTCCCAGAGGAGCAGCTTTCTCCTGCCCTGCATTCCCAGAGGAACACCAGGCCCATCTCCAGCAGCTTTCCTCTGGAGCTTCAGAGGAAAACTCCAGCCTTGTGCAGGATCCCTGCTCCAGCAGAACCACAGCTGGCACTGCAGGAGGGCTAATTTGTTTTCTTTTTTGTACTCTAGCATTTATATTTTTAAAATTTTCATAGTTAAGAACTGTTATTCCTACTCCAATACCTTCGCCTGAGAGCCTTTTAATTTCATAATTATAATAATTTGGAGGGAGGGGGTTTACATTTTCCATTTCAGGGGAGGGTCCTGCCTTCCTGAGCAGACACCTGTCCTTTCAAACCAAGACATGCACAAACCATGAACAGATCCAGCTCTGGACAGAACCAGGACTGTGAACACCCAGGCCTGGCCCCAACCTGAGCAGGAATTCCAGTCCAAGTAGGAATTCCAGCCCCTTGAGCTTGGGACTGAAGAAAAAGTGAACTGTAAATCATTCCCAAGGCACTTGCAGATAAGGCCTAAACTAATTAATATCAGAATTATTGATGCACAGCAAATATTTTGCAACGAATTTATCTGAAACTCTGCCACCACTTTCCCTTTTCCCAGCATTGATTTATAAATCATTGAACAAACAGTGGCATGTCCAATAAATACTTTATGAATGTTTGCCAGCCATTTATCTTACATAATATGATATAAATACATTGCAAATACCACAATGTTTGAGGAGACTGTTTATAAATTACAACTTGAATATCACCAACAGTTTATTGGAGTGTTGCTCCCTTTGTCCAACACAAGGAATTTAAAAGGGATTTTCTAACCCAGGACCTTCTATGATTTTATGACAAGATTTTATGATGTATTTTGCTCTAAATTATTGTGACCACATTTTCTATCCCAGCAGGACCCTGACATCGCTGTATTTGCCAACCTGCCCTCTCTTTCAACCCTAAATCCCAGGAGGATTTGGGAGGAAAATGCTTTCTTTTCCCTCCCTCATCAGGCTCTCAAGATGCCCTGGATCCCGCTGTTCTGAGCACATCCTTTTAGCAACGAGAGCCCTCCAGAGCACTGGGGAGCCCGAGGCGCTGATTGAAAGTCACGAGCTGCTGGAGTTTGTGCCTTATCAACTTGATTTTCCTCTGCCTTTTTAATACACAAAATATCACTGGGGGGTAGCAGCGGAGGGGGGCGGGCACAGAGGCCTGGTTTGACTCTGTCACTGATTTCCAAAATCTGTCACTGAGAGCAAGCTTGCAAAGAGCTGGGTTTAATCACAGAATCATGGGGTTGGAAGAGACCTTCAAGACCACCCAATCCAACCCATGCCCCAACACCTCAACTAATCCCTGGCACTGAAGGGGGGGGGTTGGAAGAGACCTTCAAGACCATCGGGTCCAACCCAGCGCCAACACCTCAACTAAACCCTGGCACTGAAGGGGGAAAAAAAGGAAAAAGGCCTTTTTTGTCTTGTAAATGAATGCTGTTTTTGGCACTGAATTAACAGAATGACTCGGTTGGAAGGGACCTTCAAGATCACCCAATCCAACCCAGCCCAAACACCCCAACTCAACCCTGGCCCCCAGTGCCACATCCAGGCTTTGTTAAACACACCCAGGGATGGTGACTCCACCACCTCCCCGGGCAGAACATTCCAGCACTTTATCACCATTTCCGTAAACAACTTTTTCCTGATATCCAACCTGTATTTCCCTTGATGCAGCTTGAGAATGAGAGAACCCTGCCCCAGACACAGGTGGGTTTGTACCAGCCTGGGATCTGTCCTGGCGTGGCCGTGGCAGGGCTGGGATGTGTCCCCTGGCTCCAGTTAGGACTGACAGCATTCCCTGCTAGGCCTCATTTACTTTAAGCTGCCCACGCTTTATTAAATCCCAGCAGCAGGGCTCCAAGGCCATGAGCAGGCACTAAGTGCTGCTGGAGTAACTGCATGGAGCAAATCAGGGATATTTGGTGTTTTACTCCACTTGGGACCCAGCTCTGCTGTGATTTTGAGTTTCTTTATTGGGATTTTCTGCTTAACTCTTTCACAGAATGGGGTCAGGCTGGGGAGTTTTTATCAGGGAATAATGGAATGGTTCTTAATCAGAGAATCATGGAACTGTTTGGGTTGGAAGGGACCTGAAAAATCCATTTCCAACACCCTGCAGGGACACTGTCCCAGATTGCTCCAGACCCCATCCAACCTGGCCTTGGACACTTCCAGGGATGGGCCAGCCACAGCTTCTCCTCCAAAAGGGGCAGGTTTATTCTTATTTTTAATTTATTCTTATCTTTATCATACTGATAATGACACTTTTTAAAATCAAGATAATCAAACCTCATCTTCTCAGTGATGAGCAGGATCTCTGGGGATAAGAACATTTCCTGCTCTTGCCCTGAGGAATGGGTGGTGTGTCCCTGAAATCTGCTTTCCTCCATTTTCTGGGGATCAAGGATGGTTTTTAATTCCTGCCCTCCAACAAACCCAAACTCCAAGTCAGTCTGAGCCTTCTTTATTGCTCTCACTCTTATGAGGAAGGCATTAATATCAGACAGGTAATTTATTTTTCTTAATTTAAGGCAAGGTTCCAGCTTGATGGACTCCCAGCCCCACCAACCCCCCCTTCCTTTCTACAGCTTTAAAAAAGTGACAAGTGACATTTAAAGGAGCCAAAACCACCTAAAAATTAATAACTTTCAATACACACTACATCAGAGCCTTAAATCTTCATGCAGCTTGAAAATATCTATAAAAGCACTAGATTTGCCATGGCCATCGTGCCAAATTCCTTCAGGGACTTTTTCCAGTGGGGAGTCAGGATGAAATTGTGTTTATCAATCTTCAGAACACTTGCAATTCATTACTGAAAAGGGCAGCTTATTCCAAAAGATTTTAAAATCTCACAGCAAAATATTGCCGGCCTTGGAAATAACTCTGAGCAGGAGAAGTGCTGGGACAGGCTCTGGGATGCAGAACCCACCCCAACATTCCCAGGACAGAGGAATTTCAGCTCCCCGTGGACATTTTCAAGGTGACTATGAGTGGCGGAGAAAAGCAGCATCTGATTTCCCCAAGAATCCCCCAGATTCTTGGAGAATCTGTTACTTAGACCCATCAGTTGTTGAGTTTTTTTGCAGAGCACGAAGTTCACAGCTTTGGTTGGAAGCTCAGCAGCTCCTCTGGGGGTCTTTGACCTCCAAGGTGCCACCAAAGCCACCATCCACTAACAAGGTCCCTTTGTTAACAGGGAGAGGAACACCATCAAAGTCTAATTTTTAATTTTTGGGTCTTACCTGGAAACCTGTTGAGTTTCTCCATTCTCCCTTGCAGAGCAGCCACTTCCCTCACCAGAACTGTGTGAAGAGGAGTAGAAAGGCCTAAAGAGAGTTTGGACACGGTCTGAAGCTGAAGGTGCAACAGGATCACATGAATCCAGGAACTGAGACTTCAAAAAGAACACAACAAATATAAAACTCACAACAAAAGGCTGGGGATCAACACATTGATCTTGGCTTTTGGCATTATGGCTGGAGAGCAAATTTTATATAAATTTATTTGGCTTTAATTGCAGGCAGGAGAATTAAATTTTTGATTTTTGTAAAATCTGGAGCCCCACATCAGTTAAGAGCCCTTTTGGTCTGATCACTTGAGCTCAGCCCAATAGCTTCTGCTTTGATCCAAAGCAATCCAGGACACAAATTTTTGGCTCTTCCAGACCTTTAGCACTTGAGGAAGGTTTAACTTCATGCCATCAACTCATTCTTGGAGCATTTTCTCCTTTATTTTTAAGAATACAAACAGGAGTTATGGGCTTCTTATCCAGACTGGCATCAGGGTATAAACAGAGGAAACCCAGCAACATTTTGGGCAGAAAACCATGAATTTACCCAGAGATTGTGCCCGCAGTAGTTTATTTTGTTCCCACAATTCCCACTAATTGCCAAGAAAATCTGTAATCTAATGTCAGTTCCAAACATCCTCCAAATCAATGCTAAAATTAGGTTATTTTGAAATAAGGAAATAAAGCAGGGGGAGTTTGTTTAATTTTACCTTCTCTTTCAGTAGCTTTTCCCAGAGCAGAGGGGGAAGTTGCATTCAAGACAATTATAAATGAAATTTAAAAATAAACAATATATTATCCAATATCCACATGCCCAGCAGGTGGAGGGCTAAGGAAAAAACACACCAAGACAAGAAATATTTCTGGGTGACATTTCCTTCCCCGGTCCTGGCAGATGCAGAACGATCCTCTCAAAAATTACAAACAATTATACAATTGCCATTAATGACCCTTACAATAAAAATATTTCCATTCTCATCCTTCAGGAGCACGGGAATGCTGTTCCCCTCTGGGTGTTTATTGGAATGCATGCTCCTGCTGACCTGGAGCTGACAGGAATGGGTGGGAGCTCTTTCATTTTCAGCTGCATGGGTCAGTGTTTTATCTCGTGCTTGGAGCAGCTTTTTCCCTCCATCCATGGCACTGCCAAGGCTGAAAGATCTCAGGACATCTCATCTGGAAACTTCTCACCTGGATTTTCACTCCATTTTCTTTTCATTTCCTGCCCAACACTTAATTCTAAATGCATTACCTTCTGTGCTTCAGGTTCACTCTGTGTGCCCACGTTTCCCTGCCTAGCCCAGCACATCCATCCCCATCCTTCCTTGCCTTCCAGGGAAAAATAAATCAGTTTTCCAGGTGAGAAACACAGGAGACAATAGAATATTGTGTCTAGGAGACAGCACTCAGCACTTGCAGGAATTCATTAAGCCTTGTGGCCAAGATTTTGCATAACACACCCAAATAAATACCTGAAATAATCACCAAATTCATTCTGTCCTAAACTTTGTCAATATGTTATTTCCCCTCCAGATAAAAACTTATCCCTCATGTTCTAATCTGAGTTGGTTTAGCTCCAGCTCAGGTTTGCAGATGAAAAACCTCCCTTCTGGTTAGAAACCCAACTTTTAGTTTAAAAAAAAGGTTGTTTTCCCTCTCTTCCCCTCCCCCAGCCCCCAAACCATCTCTTTTTTTAGACAAACCAAATAAATTGTGCTTCTTTGGACTTAGGTTTTTTAAATTCAGCACAATTCCCTGATTTCCTTCCAAGAGGGGAGGAACAGGAGCCAGCATTGTTCCCTCTCTCCCGTGTCACACACCTAGAGAAATCATTCAAACAGTAGCATGGCTGTGGTATCCCAACCACAAAATAATATGTTTATTTTTTTTTCCACCACTTCTTTTTTTTTGTTTGTTTGTTGTTGTCATTTTATTGATAAAAACTACACAAAAACTAACTGATCATAATAATTAATAAAAAACAAAACCAAAACCCAAACCAAAAAACAACGTTACACATTCTGCTGTGTTTTAGAAATTGTGTCAGCCAGTGAGTTGCACTAAATGCTCTTTAAAAGATTTTCCTTCTGATCCATTTCAAGCACTTCACTTCCATTTTGGTTCCCAAATGTCCACGAATTTTGCTTAACAAGCATCACTGGCCTGGAAATCTGAGTCGTGACCCTGTTGCAGTATTTCCCCTTTCTTTTTTAGAGCCCAAAAAGGAATTAGAGTGTCAACAATGAAGCACAATGAAGATAAAAAAATCAAAAGCCCCCTCCATAGTGTACAGCCTGTGTCTTAAATGTACATGCACCCAAGTTTCTTTGTTTCTGCTGCATCAATTGCCAAGGTCCTTTTGGTTCAACATAAGCTTTAATGCCCATGTCTGAAGGTTGAAATATTAATGCTCAACCACATAAAAAACAACCAAAAAAACCCCAAACCCCAACTGAAAAACCAACCCCTGAAAGGAAAAAAGAAAATATAGAGCTATCTTTTGTTGGTTTAAAAAGAACAAAAATAGTCAACAGATCTTTGTAATAAACACTTAATAAGGGAACATGGCTGACCCTCCCCAGAGCCTCGCCCTCCCCACCCCATTTATTTTTACCTGTGGTTCTCCTTCCCTGGAACCGTGCAATGTAGAAAAATCAAATATACAAACAAAACTCTTAATCCATCCCTTTATGTAGCTAGAGTGAAATCTATTTGTTGCTGCTGTTGTTGCTGTTGCTGTTGTTCTTTTTAATAAAGAACTCGACAATCTCTCTCTTTAATATTTACACTGAGGAATTTGTTTGAAAGTTTAAAGCAAGGAAAATCCTGAAGTTCTCCGCGTGCGCTCCGGCCTTCCCGCCGCGCGGAGGCCGCCGCCACCCGCTGCCCTCGGAGCATTTGCCGCTGGAACGGTGGGGTCGGAGCGCCTTGCCTGGTCTCCTGCCAGACGAAAGGTCCCTCCCAGAGCTGTCCCCGGAGGTGGTGGCCCCCGTTAGTTGGGTATTCTCTCGATGTAGATGGCGGGGGCGGCGGAGCGCGCGATGGTGGCGATGAAGCTGTGGTCCCGGCCCAGGTCCAGGTTGGAGGTCTCCGCCGGCTCCCGGGACACCGTCTCGTAGCCCTTGTTGACGTGGAGGGGCTTGTGGGCCTGGCAGTAGCCAATCACGGGCTGGTCATAGCTGTAGTAGGGTAAAGTCTTCATGTGGTGAGGGACCTGCACCAGAAACGGGACCAAAGAACAGCAGCTGTCAGCACCAGGACGGGCCTTGTGTTCGTGCAGCATCACCAGAAATCCCAACGCGGCCTCAATCCCCCGGGATCAGCCCACAGGAGAAACCCCCGAGAGCTCCCAGCTCCCTGCAGAACATTCAGGTCCCTCTGGGCAGCACTGCCAGGCTGGGAGAGCCGCAGGTGTTCAGCCTGGAGGAGGAAATGCTCCAGGGGGGTCTTAGAGCCCCTTCCAGTGCCTCAAGGGCTGATAAAAAGGAGGGAGAGGGACTTTTTATATAGACAATGGTTTTACACAGCTAGATGGGATATTGGGCAGGAATTCCTCCCTAGGAGGGTGGGGAGGGGCTGGGATGGAATTCCCAGAGCAGTTGTGCCAACCTCTGGATCCCTGGAAGTGTCCAGAGCCAGGCTGGAGCCCCCTAGGACAGTGGGAGATGTCCCTGCCTATGGCAGGGGGTGGAATGGGATGATTTTAAGGTCCCTCCCACCCCAAGCTGTTCCAGGATTTAATGATCTGTGTCCCCACTCCTGGATGGATTTCCTGGCTGGCAGTGCTGGAGCCAGAGCAGAGGGAGCTGCCCTCCCTCCCTCCCTTCCTTTCCCCAGTTTGTGGGCAGATGTTCAAACTGCTCAGTTCTGACTCTTTTGGATGACCCAGCTCTGAAAACCAAACGAAGGGGTTTGTAAACCCAGCAGCTTCCAAAACTGACCCCTTTTCCCAGTTCCTGGAAAGGTGCTGAGTGTTTCCAGAGCGCCCAGAGCGGCCTGGGAATGTCAAAGGCAGAGGCAGCTGGCAGCAGGGGTGGTGCCAGCACAGCTGGAACATCTGTTTATTGCTTCCAGGACAAAGCTGCTCACCCAAGGTCACGGTTCCCCGCGTTCTTTATCTTCCAACCTCCCCAAGATAAACACTGTAAAGCAGCTCCACTGCTGCTCACCAGAGCTGAGCACATCCACACCTTGTACAAATGTATTTCCAAACCCTGCCAGATCCATCCTGAATCCCAACTCTTCCTTATGTAAATCCTCAGAAACTGCCAGCCCCCCACCTGCTTTTTTTCTTTTTTTCTTTTTCCCCCTTCCATAAATATTCTACGCTTGCGAATGTTAATCCTACGACTAAATATGATTTATGGCACAACATCAGATACAAATCTTTGCAGATAATTTTATCATCTGCAAGAAATGAGCTGATCAAGTCGAAAGAAATATGCTCTGAGGGAGAAAAACACATGTGGCAGGGGAGAGAGAGGCGAGAGTTGATTCTAACGCTGCCAGCAAACCTGAGCTCATTATAGCTGGAGATATCCTACACATAATCCAATCTTGGAACAAATGCCTTTTGATTTTCCAGGCTGAACTTTGAGTGAAGACCACAGAGCTAATTTTTCCCAAATTTTCATTGCTCGGTGCTCTTCATCCCCCCCAAAAAAAGCATGGAAAAAGCAAAAGCATTAAAGCTAATTGGGAAATTTTGCAGGGTCAGAGTTCCTCTTGATGTGGATCCCCTGCAGAACGCTGGAGAGATCCCAAAATCCTTCCAAGAGCTGGAATTCAGCTGCAAATATGATCTGACATGGCAGCTGAGTGGCAGGGACGCAGAGGACAAGCTGCTGGGAGGAATTCGATGGGACAACTGTGCTCACTTGTGGATTCACAAGAACATGGATCTCCCCTGGATAGAGCAGTGTCTGTGCCAGAGCCTGTCAGGGCTGAGCTGGCCTCAGCTTTAAGGCAGCTCTTTATGATTCCATAAAAGCCAAGGACTGTTTGTGTTCCGGAGAGCTGAGGGATGGAGGTCCTGGCTCGGCAGCAATAACACACAGCCCATTAAGCACCTGAGGCCTGGCTGCAAGCTCCAAACGGGAGGCAGAGTGTTACAGAGACATATTGTAATATTGGCTTTTTGCAAATATTAAAATGGGTTTCGTATGTGTGGTGTTAAAGTAACTTTGTTGTAAAGATATAGTTTTTATTTCTGTTGTTAATTAAGCTAAGAGGTAGTAATGGAATTGCTGCTTGTGTTAAAATGTCTGCTTGGATGGGACAACACCCAATGAACACAGGATGAGCACACCTGTACAGATCTGCCAACCATTAGCACTCACTCTCTGAGGGCAGTGAAAGGGAAATTAAAGAAATAATTGTGTCAAATGGATGTGAGGAGCTTTGTCCTCCAGTGAAGACTGAAGGCAGAGATGCCACCAGCCCCTTCACCTCTGACAGCCCTGGGGAAGCCTCTAGAGCCAAGGAAACGACCACAAGGGCAATTCAAACCTTCCTGGCCAGAGGGAGGACGCCAGGACTGTCCCACAAAGAGTCCTGTCCTTCCCTGGAAAACAGCTCTGCATTGGCAGGAAGACACAAGGGCTCAGTTTTTATTTAGACTGAGGTGACTGTAGGTGACACCTGAGCCCCCAGAAAGCTTTTCCAGGACACAGCCTGGCTGTGGAAACTGCTGCAATTGTGGGGACAATTGTGCCAGCACTCATCCAGGAAAATGATGGAAAACACTGGGGATGCTGTTCACTCTACACAAAGCTGTTACTATTCTATTTTTACAGATTCTGAGATCAACAAAACACATTCAATATCATCTAAGCTGCAGAGAATTAATTTTAGAAGTGTTTTTGTTCTAGGTTCTGAGGTAATTTAGTTTTTTTTTTCACTCCTGATATGGAACTAATACCTGAGACACTCAGATATAACCTTGCACAAGTCATTTTATGAGCTGTAAAATGAGAATCTTCAGTCCTGCCCCTGCTTGTCCTTGGAGTCTGGAGCTCTTTGAGGTGAGGACTGTTTGTGCAGAGACTGAAACAACCCAGCTGTGACCTAAACTGGGCCTTTTCAGCTGCTTTGGCCTCCAAGAGACAAAAAAATAAAAATCAGAACAAATTCCGGTCAAATAAATTTTTAAAAATCCAGACAAATAAGCACAACTCTGAGATCGTGTCCTCAAGCACTGGAATGGGCTGGTGGTGGAGTCCCCATCCCTGGAGGGATTTAACATGGAATCCTGGAATGGTTTGGGTTGAAAATGGCCTTAAAGCCCATCCAGTGCCACCCCTGCCATGGCAGGGGCACCTCCCACTGTCCCTGGTGGCTCCAGCCTGGCCTTGGGCACTGCCAGGGATCCAGGGGCAGCCACATCTTCTCTGAGCTGCTGTGTCCCTGCACAGCATTTTCTGAAAATCTGCTATTTAATTTTTTTCTTTCTATTTCTAAAACCAGCCCTGCCCAATTCTTACCTGAAGCGCTAAAAGTTATATCAGCAAGAAAACAGGAATCAGCATGAGAACGAGCTCCAGAATCAGACACGCAATGAACATTTTGGGTTTGGCCCATACCTGGCACCAGCTGGAACTCTCTGCCACGCTGTCCATCCTTCCCTGGGAGGGTGGGGAGGGGCTGGGATGGAATTCCCAGAGCAGGGATCCCCTTGGATCCCTGGAAGTGTCCAAGGACAGGCTTGGAGCACCCTGGGACAACTGGATGTGTCCCTGCCATGGCAGGGGTGGCACTGGGTGGGCTTTGAGGCCCCTTCCCACCCAAACCATCCCATGGTGGTTTCATTATTCTATCCAAAATCGCAAGCAGTTAATTAAGCAAAGCCTGGAGTTGTTCCCTGGTGAGAGGTGGAAGTGTTCAGCAGGTTTTGGGCTCTAGGCCTGGATTAGTTTCCCAGTATTGACTTCTCAAGCCCACACCCCACGGATCTCCACTCTAAATGCCAGAAATGTTCCATCCAAGCAGCCACACACTTCAAACAGAGCTCCTGTAAGGAACACAATTTACATAAATCCCCAGCTACAGGAGGAAGACAAAAGATTTAGCGGTGGGAGTTTAAGGAATGCAAATCCTCCTTGTTGAAGTCCAAGTGACACTGGAGAGGTTCCCAGCTCAGAAGCTTTGCTGCAGCACAAGTGCTCCCCTCAAAACCAGCTGGAGTAGCTGGAGCTACCCAAAATTCAGGGAGATTCTGGCCTGCATTGAAAAGGTGCTACTCAAAATTCAGGAAGATTCAGGCCTGCATGAAAAGGTGTTACCCAAAATTCAGGTTGATTCTAGCCTGCATGAAAAAGGTGTTACCCAAAATTCAGGTTGATTCTGGCCTGCATGAAAAGGTGCTACTCAAAATTCAGGGAGATTCTGGCCTGCAAGAAAAAGGTGTTACACAAAATTCAGGTTGATTCTGGCATGCATCAAAATGGTGTTATCCAAAATTCATGGAGATTCTGGCCTGCATTGAAAAGCTGTTACCTGAAATTTAGGGAGAATCTGGCCTGCATTGAAAAGGTGTTACCAAAATTCAGGTTGATTCTGTTCTTCATTGAAAAGGTGTTACCCAAAATTCAGGGAGAATCTGGCCTGGTGTTAAATGGTGTTACCCAAAACACAAAACGGTGTTACCCAAAATTCAAAATGGTGTTACCCAAAATTCAGGGAGAATCTGGCCTGCATGACAAAGGTTTTCCAACATGCCCTGCCCACTTTTCTTCTGACAGCCTCCACTGATGTTCTGCTCAGCCCTCAGGCATCCAAACATGCAAATGCAGGTACCCTCACTGCAATCTGGATTCTTTGGTTTTTTATGTTTCTTTGACACGTTACTGAATTCTATCAATTTTACTTAGGTTGAAAATATCTAGGAGTTAATCAGCTGTGATTATCACACAAGAAAGTTCTATTAAAAATAGTCAGAGTTTAGAATTCAGCCTGAACTTCTTTTTTCTTTATGTGCAGCCATCAAAACCTAGATTTTTAGCCAAACATCAATAAAAATACGTATTCTGGAACTTGGAAAGCAGAGCAGTAGGGATGTAACCTCGCTATATTCCCACTGGAATTGGGGAGCTTTCAAGGATTTGGACTGGGGTCTGAGTGATGCCAAGTGACCTCATTTCCAGAGTGCTTTTCTCTCTCTCTCACCTCTCCTGTGTTAAACACTCACACATTCTTAATTCCTTGCTTTGCCTCCCAACAGGACACCTCAGACAAGCTGGAATCCAGCCCAACATGATCTCTAGGATGTGACACCTCCCTGCCAGGTGATTCCAGGCAGGAATACCAAGTTCTGTGCCCAGCTTCAGCTCCTGCTGGGGTATTTCCCTCTGTGCTCACAGCAGCAGCCTCATGGCAGTGCAGCCTCCTCGGGGATCAGGCAGGCATGACCTCTCTGCCTCACTTCAACCAGATGAAATCACCCATCTCAGGTTGACACAATTCCCTGGTGTTTGTTAAATCAAACTTTGGCCGCCCAGGTTTTCGGAGCAGGTCTATATTGTGTTGGAAATACGATGGGTTTGTTCTTCATGCTCATTTTGGAAGACAGATCCCTCAGCATCCATCATCCTGCAGAGCAGGAAAGTCTTTGTGGAGACTCAGGAATGGCCGTGGCTGTCTGGGTGACTCACTGCCAGAATTCCCAACAGGAGACAGGGATGTAATCTATGGAAGGACTGGCAAGCCCAGCAGTCTCTGGGGAGAAGTTTGGATGGAGTGGAGTTTGTTTTATCCCTGAAAGGAGATGGTGCAAAGGCTCTTGCTGTCACAGGAGCTCAGACAAATGACTGCTCCAGAAAGAGCCCAAACCCCCGAGGCTGGCAGGGAAAATGATGCACTTCTGAGTTCCAGGCTGTCTCAGCTGCCTCAGTCTGGACACCTTGGCTTTATCCAGGCACTGTTTAGACACTGCAGTTCAAACACTTCGATTCTGGTGCCTCTGTTTTCCAAGAGGAAGAACACCCTGCTTTGAAAACTCAACACCTGCTCCATCCCTCCTGCTGGAGGCGACCAGGGGACAGCCAGCCCTGCCCTACAGGGGACACATTTCCCTTTTTAAACAATAAAAACACAGCATGAATATTCCCTGGTAGTTGAACATCATCTGGTTTCACATTTGCTGGTAATCTCTAATCCAGGTAAACTGATTCCTGTGGAAGTGCTTGCCCAGCTAATGATTACATGAATTAATTACACGCAACTTTAGGAGCTGTCCATATGCAGTGGAAACTCGGAGTTACAAAACGTGGAAGCGATGTTTTCTCATTAGCGCTAATATTTAGTCTCAGAGCACCATGACTTCGTTGGTGAATTAGCATCAGAGCTGTTGATAAATCAAATTCAGAGTTCATTTCCAAGCCGATCATAATTTAGAGCAAAAATAAGCAAGATGTTCTGTGGTAGCGCGGTGATTAGCGGAGCACGCAGCTTCACCTCAGAGACAGATTGATTGGGCACATTAGGCAGACAGAGCTGGGATAAACAATTCCAGCGCATTTCACGCCGCTGAAAAATCACAGGCAACAGCCCTGGAACATCCCTTTGGAGGCAGTGCAGAAAAATATCCCTATTCAGGAAAATGCCCCATCAAACATTCCCGTCAAATGCATTCCGAAGGACAAGCGCAGGCGCTGAGCTTAGCGCTGAAATATGAGCGGGTCTGTGTGTTCTGCTTCCACTTGGAACAAGCACAAAAGTGCTGGCTGCTTTCTGGAGCAGGCCTTTTGTTCTGCAGTCTGTGTTTCCTCAGGTAATTCTCATTGATTAAAACAACAAAAAAAAAAAAATCAAAATCTCATTTGTTAAAACATTTAGCGCGTGGGCATCAGTGCGTTTGGCTCTGAGGAGGGTTTGTGAGCTCTGCTGTCACTGAGCTGGTCCCTGTGACACCTGAGCAGCTCAGGAAATCTGCCAGCTGCAGTTTTGCAGTTTTAGGTGAAGGTCTTCAAGCTCCTCAATTAGCCCAGGGCTTCTGAGAGTTGCAGATCCCACTGGGGTTGGCACAAAGCGTGGAGCAGGAGCCTTTGGGCAGCTGCGGTTGGAGGTGCAATTCCCACAGTCGCTCTCCTGCAATTTCAGTAAATTTCCAATTTACTTCCCAGTGCAGACAGAATCCATGGGCCTCCTCTATCTTCTTTCCTCCCAAATCACATCCATGGCCTTTGCAGCTGCCCCCAGGATCAAGGGAGGAGGTGGCAGCCTCAGGCTGGAGAAAAGGTCCCACGGGGCATTGAGCCACTGCCCCAAAATCAGGAGATTCAGAACAGATACCGACTATGTGTTGGTTTTCTCCAGGAAATCCAGGACAACCTGCTGAACATCCACCAAGGGCTGGCATTCCAGGGGATGGGGCAGTTCCTGATCAGTTCCATGGGGATGGGGCAGTTCCTGATCAGTTCCACAGGGATGGGGCAGTTCCAGATCTCTTGAGCTCTTGTACCCACACAAACAAACTGGAATATAATTGTTCAGAATTAGGCTTTTCTTAAAGCCCAGCTTTTCCTTGGATTCCCTTCTCTGCAGGCCATTTTCCCTTGTCTTACTGTAATTTCTTATTTCTAATTTATTATTTGTAATAATTCCAGAAACAGATCCTTTGGGAATCCTGCATCCATTGCTGCCCAGGGAAGCTCTGGCAGTGTCCCAGAGCTCCTGGATCTCTGGAAGTGTCCAAGGGCAGGTCGGACAGGGCTTGGAGCACCCTGGGATAGGGGAAAGTGTCCCTGCCCATGGCAGGGGGTTTTAATGAGAGGAGTTTTAGATCCCTTCCCACCCAAACCATTCCATGATTTTGTGATTTCAAATCCCACCCTGAGCTTCACTCACTTAGACTTGGATCCTGCTGGTCTGAGTATTAAATCAAGGTCTTTGGAATCAAGTCTGAAACATTTTGCAGGATGATGGGGTTGGGCATAGGACAGCTTCTTCAATGTATGGAATGGAAAGCATTTCCTTATAAAAGTCTAAGCTGGAGATAAAGTTTGTTTTCTGAATGTTTCAGACCACATCCTAATGAAAGAAGTTGGTGTTAATGAAATTTTGGAGCCTAAATTCTACAAAATTATCATTAATCTTGTTCAATTCTTGTATTTCTATGGGAATAGGATCCCAAAATTGTCATGGATTGACAGAAGATAGGTCTTGGTGTGGAAAATGTAGAGAAACAACAGACAGGAGACAGGGGACAAAGATGCTGCAGCCCCCAGTTCCTTCTCCAGGCTCTATTAGAGGTCTATTTGCAGCTCATAAAAAGCCAACTGATAATTAGTGACTACAGGAATTAAACAAACATCATTGTGTGAGATGTGATTAGAGGCATATTAACCTAAGAAATTGCACATCTTGGTAATGAGCAATTTAGGAATCTATGGGATTATATAATACTTCATGAAATTGGTCAGTTTAATACAAACTGAATTAAAATTCAGCTATTAATTTCTAATTTGAGATGAAAGTATTCACCAACTTCTAAACCATCTGCAGGCCAGCCTGGGTGCAGCAAGGAGAGAACTTTATGATTTATTGGGTCACCCTTGCCGAGTGCATCCCAGGTTTTAAAGCCCTGTAACATCACACTGACAGTTCCACTGACACTGTGAACTGAAGCTGAAGCTTTTCCTTTCCTTTCCTACAGATAAATTCCTAATCCTTCTCTCCAATCACACAAATGCCTTCCCCTTTAAAGCAGAACCTCTCCACGGACTCTTTAACTGAGTGTGTTTTTCTAGAGATCAGGAGAAAAATCATCCACACCCCACTGCTCCCTCCATGGGCAGATTTGATCTTTCAATCAGGAAATGAAAAGGTTTCCCTAAAGGAAACTCCCAGAAAGAAGAAAAAGCCTTCTAAGCTTGGTTATTGTTCCTTGGGCAAAATATTTCTTTTAAATGGCTTGATCTGGTTTTTATGACGTGTCTGGCTCCTGACGAGAAGCCCCACTGATGAAAAACTCGGCGTGAGATGCACACAAACCTTTGATTTTCTGCCGTGGAGGGCTGATCAAATAAACAAACTATCTAGATATTCTAATTAGAAAGCCATTAATAATTGCCTTGAGTGCTCTTGGGATTGTTTCCTCTGGAAGTCGATAGGGATGGAAGCCTGGGGGTCAAACAAAGCTGAGGGACTGCAAGGAGTCCCTCAAACACAGCACAGTCCCTGTGGGTAGTTCCTTATCCACAGGTAAAGGAATCCTGTTGGGGGCCTCTCCGTATCTTTGGGTGCCTAGATGCACAGACTTTCCAAAACTGAAGTTGACTCAGATTTTATTTAGACACTGAAAGCTCATTTTTTCCCCCAGGAATTTGTGCTCCCCGTTCATGGCAGAGCTGCAGACCGAAGTGAGTTTGAGCTGAACCTCTGAACCAGGCCAAAGGTGCCTCCAGCCCAAGGGACCACAAAAAAAGAGCAGAGAAGCCATCAAGAATCCCATAACGACTCCCCCAGAGCCTTCTCCTGACCTCCAGCACTCCCAGCTTGCTGAATTCCTGCCATTTCAGCCCCAAAATTCCGTGGAGCTGGACCTTCCATGGTATCCCAGGGCCTGGAGCATCCCCACATCTGGGTCATGTGGGGAATGGGGCACATTCTTCAAAAAAAGAATTATGGCAATAAAGGAAATAGTGCAGTTGCTGTTCCATGTGGTGATCCGAAAGATGGCAACCTGCTGCCTCCATTAGTCCCAAGAAATAAATCCAGGATTTAATAGGAACATCTGATCATGTTGCTGCCACGGTGACAGATGAAGGCGCTGCAGAATGAGTGGAATAAGTCTCTGTCTCATAGTCAAACACTGCTTTTCATTAGATCTGCCCAGAATTGATGGGCTGCAAAGGAGCTCTCCAGGAATTGATGGCTCCTCCAAAGGTTTTTAAATACTGTTTCAAGTTGTGCATTGATCCTGTGCATCAAGAGAACAAAACTGTGTTTCCTAAAGCAGGGGGAACACGACTCAAATTGTGCAATATTTTGTCCTAAAGATATGAGAGGGAATAAACAAGACACGTCATGACTGGGATCAAACCACACCAGTGTGAGAAGAAAGGGATAAAAAAAGGGGAAATTTTAACCTATTTATCCTAGACCCTAAAGGTTTTGGCTGTAATCAGGTGAATCTCAGCCTGGGGTAGGGGAAGGTGTCCCTGCCCATGGCACGGGGTGGGACTGGGTGGGATTCATGGCCCCATCCAACCCAAACCTGATTCTATGGAATCTCAGTAAATTGGCGGGGAAAATACACAGCCAAGGTGGTGAAAATACAGAGAAAAAGATGCTCCAAGTTGTGCATTCCTCATGGATGAGGCAAAGCAGAAAACTTTAATTTTGCCCCATTCCTAATTTCCCCCAGACAGCCGCTCTGGACAGTGGAGAATGGCTCAGAGCACTGAGGAGGACAGATGTGAACTCATCACCTGTCTGCCACCAGGGCACTTGGCGTGCAACAGCCCTACCACCCATTGCCTCCAATGCAAACCCTGGATTGAGTTTGTGCCTCGTTATCTTGTGACAGGATTGTTATCAATTTGTGATTAAACAAATTTTTTTAGCACGTCTCCTCAAGGACAGTCTATATACATATATATATGTATACACACATATACACACATATATACACACATATAGATACATATTTATTTATTTGTTTGTTTATTTAGAATATAGATAAATAAATAAATAGATAAATAAATGCAGCTATCTATCTATCTATCTAGATATATAGATGATATAGATATAGATATAGATGATATAGATATAGATATATGCCTGATTAATTTTCTTCTTTTCCCCACTGCCTAGACTGCACAGCAAGCAAACGTCCTGGATGGAATGCACCAATAAGAGATTGCTGAAGTGTGGGTTTTAGTGATCTCCAAGCCTGCTTTACTGCAAGCTAACACAATTCTGTCCGGGACAGAGCATCCCCGGCTTTGCGGGTGTCAGGATGCTCCTGGAGCAGCTGCCAGGAGCCAAAGCTGCCCTTTCCACAGCCTGGGAACAGCTCTGGAAAGCAGAGCTCAGTCTTGGATGCAGCCAGGAGAGGGCTGCAGAGCACCTGGGCTGCCGAGCCAGCTCGCTGCTCACGCCGGGCGAGCTCCGGGCTTCACAAAACCAAACAAATCTGTCTGGTTCCCAGCCCGACAGGAGGGATGTTAATGAGCAAAAGCAGCGCTGCCCTCTCGGGCTGCTCCTGGGGCTCAGGCACAGCCCTAATGATGGGTGGAAAGGAAAGGTAAAGGTTTAAAAAAATCCTTCAGGAAAGTAAAATCTGCTCCAGGAGCTGGGTTTGGGAATATCTGCTGCTCATGTCAATGAGAGGCAGCTCCTCTGAACAGCCAGGCACAAACCAAAGGGCTTCCAGGAATACTCTGGTGTTTTCTAAGCTGGGCAAGGCAATGCCAGTGTGTCCAAAGGGATCAGCCAACAGAGAACTCCACCTTTCCAGAGTGCAGCTTTTCCTTGGTGGAACATGGGCTGCAGCTGTTAACAGACTCTGCACGGGATAATCCCAGAATCCCGGAGGGTTTGGGTTGGAAGGGACCTTAAAGCTCATCTCTGACATGGACAGGGACAACTTTCCTAGACAAGGCTGGCCTTGGACACTTCCAGGGACCCTGGGAATTCCATCCCAGCCCCTCCCCACCCTCACAGGGAGGAATTTCTTTCCCTTTCCTGGCTCTACACCCACTGCAGCCACCTGGAACAAACACCCAATGCTTGTTTCACTGCTGAGATCCAGGTGCTATCCCGACCTGCTCCCTGCCTGCAAGAGGGCAAAACACTGGGAGGAGAAACCTAAAGATAAATAAACCTCTCATCATGCAAAATCTGCTGCTTGCTGTGCCCAGAGGCCTCGACAAGAGCTGGAGCTGCTCCTGGTGCCCGACGCTCAGTGAGCCCTTGCCCTGCAGAGCTTGTACTCCAGACAGGAGTGACAGATGAAGGGTGGGAGAAAGGAAAATAGCAAACAAGAAAAAGATCTCGCACAGATTGAGGGACAGATTTTTCCACGAGCTAAATGCATGAATACAGAGCTTTTATCCCCAGATGACTCCCCTTGTCATGTGGCCACGGCGGCTCCGTGTGTGCGCTGGGGAGTGGAGGCAGCCCAGGAGGAGCAGATCTGTGGAGCACAGGAGTTGGTGGGGAGCACACGGTGTCCACACATCCACACTGCCAGGACTGACACCAAACAGGCTCCCAGCAACCCTCAGCAGCAGCACAATGGGCCTTGATGCTCCCCCAGCAAAGCAGATGTTACAATCCGAATAAATCTTTCCTGAATTTAACATTTGTGTGTTTCCCTAAATCAGTTTCCTGCTGGATTTTTGGTTGAGGCTGATGTTAATGGAATCCTTGGCTGGGCCAGGGGAGGCTCAGGGTGGACACCAGCAGGAATTTCTCCATGGAAAGAGTTGTAAAGCATTGGAACAGGTTGTCCAGGGTGTGGTGGAGTTGCCATCCCTGGAAGTGATGAAACACTGTGTGGCTGTGCCACTGGGGGCTGTGGTGTAGTGGGGATCATGGTGGTGGTGCAGTGTTGACAACTGGATTTGATCTTTTCCAACCTTCACGATTCCATGATTCTATGTAAGTATCCATTAATTTCCTGTAATTCACAGAATTCACAGGGTTGGAAGAGACCTTCAGGATCATCGAGTCCAACCCAGCCCCAGCACCTCAGCTCAACCCTGGCACCCAGTGCCACATCCAGGCTTTGTTAAACACAGCCAGGGATGGTGACTGCACCACCTCCCCGGGCAGAACATTCCAGAACTTTATCACTCTTTCTGTAAAATATTTTTTCCTGATATCCAACCTAAATTTCCCTTGGTGCAGCTTGAGGCTGTGTGCTCTGGTTCTGTCCGTGCTGCCTGGAGAAAGAGCCCAGCCCCAGGTGAGCACAGGCCCCTTTCAGGAGCTGTGCAGTGATGGGGGCACCCCTGAGTCTCCTTTTCTCCAGGTGAGCACCCCCATTATGGGGTTCCCCTCCTTATCCTTCACCCTGGAATAAAACACACCTATCCAACCTAAATTTCCCTTGGTGCAGCTTGAGGCTGTGTGCTCTGGTTCTGTCCGTGCTGCCTGGAGAAAGAGCCCAGCCCCAGGTGAGCACAGGCCCCTTTCAGGAGCTGTGCAGAGTGATGGGGGCACCCCTGAGTCTCCTTTTCTCCAGGATGAACAACCCCAATTATGGGGTTCCCCTCCTTATTCTTCACCCTGGAATAAAACACACGGACTTTCACCAAAACACAAAAGCCACCAGAAGGCCCAAGACCTGCAGGGACTGTGCCCAGCCTGAGGAAGAGCCTTGAGCCTTCATCTCTGTATGACAGCGATGTCACCATGCCAGGGCGAGGGACAGGGGGTGACAGAGCCCTGCAAAGTGCCAGTGCCCAGCTGCACAATGCCTGACACGATTCCCCTTTCCCTCTTTGTGCTGCAGGTCTGGAGCCAGCTCAGCTTCAAGCCCTTCCTGCAGCCCAGCACAATGGGATGCAGCCATTCCCATTCCATGGGAAAAGGGACCCTTTTTCCCCTTCGACGGCAGAACAAAGCTCCCAGCACTCCCTGACAGCCCTGATCCAGCGGGGGCTCTGTGGGCAGCAACGAGAACAGTTTTATGGACTTGTAAAGGGGAAAAAAATGATCTGCTGGAAATGAGTCTCTTGCAGTAAGTGCTGGGAATAATGAGCAGCTGCAGCGCTGCCTGCAGAAGGTGAGGCTGAGGAAATGCAGCCTTAATGTGCACGGAAACAGGAGCAGGGCAGGCTCCAAGAGCTTTATTGGGCATGATGGAAACATTAAAAAAAAAAGACAGGCTTAGGTGGGGTGCATTATTTAAGCACATATTTATCTGCCAGAAAGAAAACAGCTGCAGGTTGGAGGGGAGGGTGATCAACCATGGAGCCTCCACCAGATGGTTTGGGGCTGACAAATGAGGGCGTGAGCTTTGAGGGATGTTTTCCCCCCCTTTTGCCTGGGTATCAATACAAAAGGAAAATAATGAAGTGCATGTCTGTGTGTGTGTATCCTTCCAGATGCTCTTCTCGAGGACTCTGCTGTGACTCTGTGACACAAACGACAGCTGGAATCTGTGTGTGCAGGTTTCTTGTGCTGGAAGTTTGACCCTCATAAAATCATGGAATAACCTGGGCTGGGAGGGACCCACTGGGATCACTGATCCACCACTGGCTCTGCACAGACACCCCAAAATCCCACCCTGGGCATCCCTGGAGTGGAGTCCAAACCCTCCTGGAGCTCTGGCAGCCTCGGGCTGTGCCCATTCCCTATGGAACGGGGAGCCTGGGCAGTGCCAGCACCCTCTGGGGTGAGGGACAGGATCCAGGAGAGGCTAGAGCTGTGCCAGGAGCTCAGGAAAAGGTTCTTCCCCCCAGAGGGGACTTGGGCACTGAACAAGGGAAATCTGTTGGTTTGTTCATTTTTAAACTCCTTTATCAGTATAAAAACTGAGATTTTTTATCACAGGACTTTCAAGATACGTTGTTTTCAGGCAAATTTGGTTCCCTCATGTAAAATCCTAAAAGTCCCAGCTTTTTCTAGCTGATTTTTTGCGATAAAACACCTGGAAAGTGCTTTCCAGGCCTGCTACTGATGGATGGTATTGGCCAAAACACTGCCTAGAAACAACTTTGGGGCTGCCTCTATTTCAGGCTCTTTCCAGAGGTTGGGTGTTTTTCCTCTTTCCTCAACTTTTAAAAAGTCACGAGGAAAACGTGGGGAACTGGGATATTCAGCTGGCTAAAGATGGAAACTGAATCATCTGCTGACTTTCAAAACTGTGAAACAGAGGTGAAAATTGGGGAAAATTAAGGGAGTTGGATCCTACCCTCCTGGAACACTTCTGTAAATACCAGAAACTCTGATATATTTAAGTTACCTGGAAGTTTTGGGAAGTCTGTGGTTAAAGGAGGCTGTTCAGATTATTTTATTTTTGAACTTATTAAAGTGAAATTTAGCCCTGCTGTTGTGCAGGTCTGTGTCCACTGCAGATGGAAGAGCTGGATCCTTCCAGGATTAACTTCTTTAATGACTCCATCCAACTCATGGAAACTTCTGGGGAGGGAATTGGCACCACAAACTTGGGTCAGAGCTCCAGAAAATAACTTCTCTAGGCTTTTAAATTCTTATCGGGGCTGTTCTCTTTAGCTTGGATCTCATCAGTGCTGAATTGTGTTAGAACCAGCAACAACTGCCTTGAATCCTTAACTTTTATGGAATTATGAAACTCGCAACACATAACTGAGCCTGTTTCCATGCAAATATGGAAAATAGATGGATATTATTCTCTAGATGCACAGGCAGAAGTGAAGATTTGGGGTTTATACTGCTTTTAGTTCTGTTAATTCAGTTGATGACACAAGACTTCCTTCTGATTTACACAGGAATTCCTGTCTGGGAGGGTGTTGAGGGGCTGGGATGGAATTCCCAGAGCAGCTGTGGCTGCCCCTGGATCCCTGGCAGTGCCCAAGGCCAGGTGGGAGCACCCTGGGACAGTGGGAGCTGTCCCCGCCCACGAGGATGGAACTGGGTGAGCTTTGAGGTCCTTCCATCCTGAATCATTCCGTGATTCCATGATTCTCTGACCATGGTGCATATTTTGGTGCGTTAAATTTCCATCCTGCAGATGTGATGCCGCTAAATCCCAGCGCTGCTGATCCGAGATGGTGTGAGCAGTAAAACCCAGCCCCAGCACCTTCCCCTCTCCTCTCCAATCCCTTTTTCCCAACTCCAAGCAGCCTCGCTGCATTCCTCTGTTCTTTGCCATGGAAACTGATCTTGGCTTCCCAGAGCTGATTTTTAATATTGCTTATTAAATGCCAAACCCCCTGGAAAGGCTGTTCCTCCCAAAGCCTGGCTGTTTCTTTGGGAATGATGTGGACATATAAACCACGTGTTAAAACAGGGGCTGGCTGAGGGAGGAGGGCATTGGTGTGTCCTGGAACATCTCCCTCAAACCCGAATTGCTGTGAACAGAAGGAATGAATTCCCAGGATGAATCACTGGGTTGGAAGAGACCTTCAGGATCATCGAGTCCAACCCAGCCCCAACAGCTCAACTCAACACTGGCACCCAGTGTCACGTTCAGGCTTTGTTAAACACACCCAGGGATGGTGACTCCACCACCTCCCAGGGCAGAGCATTCCAGAACTTTATCACTCTTTTTGTAAAATATTTTTCCCTGATATCCAACCTGTATTTCTCTTGGTGCAGCTTGAGGCTGTGTGCTCTGGTTCTGTCAGTGCCTGGAGAAAGAGCCCAGCCCCAGGTGAGCACAGGCCCCTTTCAGGAGCTGTGCAGAGTGATGGGGGCACCCCTGAGTCTCCTTTTCTCCAGGCTGAACAACCCCAGGATGAGGCAAATGAGAACAAATTTGGTAATTTCGTGCCTAAACTCTTTTAGCTGTGCTGTCCATCCCAGAATCCAGCAGCAGGAGGGTTTGGGAGGGTTTGGAGCACAGCTGCAGTAGCTGAGCTCTTATCTTCAAAGGCAGATCTGACCCCACTGAGCTCAGCTCATTCCCACCAACTGTTTGCCTCCCACCAAAGCTGCTTCCCGTTAATTTGTGTTCTTTTGATGTTGTCAGATCCCACGCTGACCCCACACCTCCCAGCTGTCCCCCAGCTCCTTCACCTGAGTGTCCCTCTGTCCTTCTCAGACCCTCTGGACCCCAGATTAACACTCTCCATCTTTTATCCCACCTGCATTTTTACAAATAAATCCAGAACTTGGGAATGAGGTTTCTGCTCCATTCTGAATTCTTCCAGCCAGGGCTTGATCCAAACTCAAGGAAATAAAAAAATGAGCAAAGAAACTGCAGCCCAAGCGCCCTAAACAACCCTGAAAGAGCTTTTAGGTTTGAGACACTAATGGAGATTGGCAGTTAAATGCAAGTGGAACAGAATTAATGTGAAGCCTTTCCAAAGGCTGAGATCTGTGGACACTTTTCCAAGTGCCACATCCAGCAGCAGCCCCAGCAGAGCACAGGGAGCAGCAAATGTGTGTCTGGCCATGGCTGGGAATGAGAACAAGGCTTTTGAGCAACCCTTTTCCTGCTGGTTCCATGGGATCCAAGGGTGGATCCATCAATCCTTCTCCCAGGGATGGATCTCAGCTCATGGGATCCAGAATTTCACTGAGATTTCTGCTGCCTCCTCCACAGCTTGAACCATTCCAGGGAAAATCCAGTCCTCTTTTCCCTACCCAGCAATGGGGAGGGGAAGGAATTGTCCATGCTGGACCTTCCTACAGCCCACTTGGATGGAGATTTAACCTGAAGCCCTGGATTCCTGATCCAGGCAAGGAAAGCTTCCCAAGGAAGACTTTGGCTGGAAAATACTCTGTGTCAATGAGGCAAAACACGACTAATTTGGTGCTCCTGAAGTTTTATGGTGCAATTCCAAAGGAATTTCTCCTCTTCTGTAGCTAAAGCTGGTGAGTAAACAGTTCCTTATTGCTGCCTTTAGTTCATTTACTGTATAGATGGGAAATGTGTTTTTCAGGAAATAAACCCAAACCAGTCACCTATTTCAACCTATAGAAAAGTTACTGCCACTATTAGGAGCTCACAGGCTCTCCCAGGGAAATATGACCAGGACAGAAAAATGTGCAGTGCATTTTTTGAATATCAGAATTATTCTTTTTTCAGAACTCCCGTGAAATTAAAATGAGCAGGGTGAAATTTTTGGGGTATTACTTAAAAATTGAAGGCCATTTTGAATCTGTGCTCCAAACCATTAAAGGTCTCAGTGATTCCTGCTTAAATCTGGAGCTGTCTGGGGGCAGCAAAGAGGATCAGGCAGAACAGAAATGACCAGAACACGTTCCAGATGGCAGGGCCACATCACACAGCCCAAAATCCAAGATGAGAAGCCACAACATCCTTCCGTCAATGAGATGTTGTTCTCCAGGGAATAACAACACAGATGGAGCTCCTGTCTCCAGATCAGGGTGGTCTCATCCATGGGGTTTCCTACACCTCAAACCCCTCCAAAAGCCTCTAGGTGGGATTTGCTGATTTGTGATTTTATTCCAAAACCAGAGCCATGTGAAGCCTTTCCTTTAACCCTTGCCAGGGAGATTCTGGAGTGGATAAACAGTTGGATAAAAACAGGAACTCCCTTCAGCTGTTCTGTATCTTCCGTCGGGCTCTGCTCCCAGGGAACAGGGACAGGAGGAGAGGGAATGGCCTCAGGCTGGATACTGGGGAAATTCCTCCTGGAAAGGGTTGGAAAGCCCTGGAACAGGCTGCCCTGGCAGTGATGGAGTCCCCATGCCTGAAATGTTCAAAGCCACTTAAAGTTCCTCACCAGTCTTTGGACATTGGAAAAGAAGGCGAGGCAGTTCTCAGTTGTTCATGGGGCAGTTTTCTTTATCTCTTCCACAGCCAATCCTCCCTCCAGGGGAGAAATTAATTATTAATTATCTCCTGTTCCTGGCCAGTGAGTGTCCCTGCATGGCTGATAAAATTCCCTCACCTCATTGGGAGATGCTCCGCCCAGGGGGAGGAGCCAAGCATTCCTACCTGGATACAATCTGAGCCTTGGCACAGCCAGCCCCCATGGGATGGGGCTGTGCCACCACCCTGCCCACAGGGGGATTGGGCATGTTCTCACTCTGGAGGTGGTTTGTTTTGTATTACTGCATTGTTTATTTTTTTTGTTTTCTTCCTTAGTTAATAACTGTCATTAGTATTCCCATATCTTTGCTGAGAGCCCCTTAATTTCAAAATTATAATAATTCAGAGGGAGGGGGTTTACATTTTCCATTTCAGGGCAGGCTCTGCCTTCCTTAGCAGCCACCTGGCTTTTCAAACCAAGACACTGGGCAGTGCCCAGCACCCTCCTGGGAAGCTCTTCCTTGTAAACCTTTTGGGATTTGTGTAATGTGAGCATGGAACAACTTGTCTGCTCCCCACCAGCCCCTGCCAGCAGCAGAGGCTTCCTGCAGCCCAACATTCATTCCACAGGCACATCCTCCCACCCAACAATGGCTTTTCACTGAACAATCTCCCAACAACAACCACTTTGAGTATAATTAAGTAATTAATTATATTTTCTAATCTATTAAGCCTTGATTGCTTATCAAAGCATTCAGCTGGATCATTTTCCTCTTGTCATTTCCAATTAATTTTTTCTTTTTTTTTTTTCTTTCTTTTTTTTTGTGTTAAGCAAAGGAGAAAGTCTCTCTAACTTCCCAGGGAATCAGGAGCTTCACTGGAGCAGAAAGAAGAATTGCTGATTTTTTCCCCACTTTTGGCTTACTAAGGAGGGATGTGCTTACTAATAGAAATAAAAAATACCAAGACTTTCTCAAATGCCTGAAACTCACAGAGCTCTGACAAAGTCCCTAGGATTTACCCTGCTTTACTGGGAATCCAGGCCCCGTAAGGAGCTCAAAGGTCACCCTGGAGCCTTCCCTTTCCCAGGCTGAAAATGAGAACATGACCATCTACAATTAAAAAAACCCAATTTATAAAAATCCCAACTCAATCAGCTGCTGGCAAACAGCTGGATACAAGATTCAGAGTCGTGCGCACACAAAACTTAATTGAAATTAAAGTTATTAAGCACTGCAATAAATTCAGCTTGGGTGGATGAAAGGCAACACCCTAAAGGAAGGAAGGGGGAAAATGGGTTTAAATAATTAAGGATCTATTTATGAATGTTTTCCTGAAGTATTCATGAGAGTCTCTTCACAGGGATAATAAAGGATAAAATAGAGAATAAATAGATTCCATGTGAGCAGCAAAGGTTTTCTCTGAGCTGCAAACCCCTGGAAGGAATATTTGGAGAGGTGAGGAATTCCAGCTGGGGTTTGGGGTTGTAAATTTGTGTATCCTTGGAAAAGACTCAGGCAAGAGCTGCTGAATGGGGGAATCTCAGAATCCTGGAGCAGGGCTTTAAAGTCGTTGAGTCCAGCAGCACCCAGCACCACCACTGTCACCACAGAACCACATTTCCAAGGACACCCTCAGTTTTTTGAACATTATGGATCTGCCAAGGGAGATGCTCCAGAGGGGTCAGAGTGTCACAGACACCTTTTATGAAAAATCTTTTTGCCAGGATCCTTTCTCTTGAGAAGCTGGGAAGCTTCAGCTTCTCCATGTTCTGCTGCTTTGGAATGTGATTTGGAGAATTGTCTACCCAGCATGTGAAATTGTTTTTGCTTGATGACCAATGACAGCCACCTGTGTCGAGGCTGTGAGCAGTCACAAGATTTTATTATCATTCCCTTCCTTTCTATTCCATTTCGAGCTTTCTGATGGATCCTTTCTCTCTATTATTTGTAGTATCATTTTAGTATAGCATTTTAATATAATATCATATAGTAAATCAACCTTCTGGAGCATGGAGTCAAAATTCTCATATTTCCCTCGTCCTGGGGCCCTTGAACACAACGACAGTCAGAGAGCCTGGGCAGAGCCCAGCCAGCCCCAGCTCCCAGGCTGCACCCCTGGCAGCAGCAGCTGGAATTCAGGGCAGGTCTGGCACTGCAGCCCCGTGCCCTGGGCTCGGAGGTGCTGCAAACACCACCTGCCCTTCCCTGGGCCACATCCAGCCCTGCTGCACCTGCTCCTGCTGGCAGGGAGGCTCCCGGACCCCAGGGAGCAGCCAGACCTCCCCTGGGGTGATGCTGGGCTGGTTTGTCACGCACTAAATGTTAGGTTTTAAGTGACTGCTGCCTTCCAGAATGGAGTGAATTCAGAGCTCAGGGAGATGAGGGGTATTTGTTCAACCCCAGGCTCTGCAGGGAGCGCTGGTGGGGCAGCAGGGCATCACCCCGACCCTTCCCCATGTCCCCGTGTCACCAAACAAACCCCACGGCCCCCTGGGCAAGACCCCTGCCCCTCACGACCTGCCTTCTTTCCCCCTCTCAGTTCCTCTAATTAAGAAAATGGCCCAGCTCCGTGCAGGCTGCGGAGCGTGCCTGCCATCCCCAAACCCAATTTCACACCATGACAGCCTAATTAATCTTCTTCTTTTGTTTCCCCGGCATCATCCGGACTCTGCTCTCGGCTCTGGAATGTGGGGGAATCTTGCTGAGAGCACATCTGTCAGGATTGCAGCACGGAGGAAGGGATCCAGCAGGCCTTGGGGTGATTATATCTGTATTTATAGAGCTCTGCGCTCTCCGGCGCTCCAGACGCACGTAGGATGGGACAATCTATACTGTAATGTCCCGAATTTCCAGAAACACCTGTGATCCCAGACGCCAGAGCATCAGAATGCACCAGGAAAGGCACCTTTTTGGCCAGGGAGACATCATCCCTCCCACACACAGCTCTCAGGTAAAGAAAGATGATGCGACTCGGCCAAGGTCACCCGGCAAACGGTGACAAAGCTGGGAGCTCAGCCAGCGCCTCACGCCCTCAGCTTAACTCCTGCAACACTTTGTTTCCCAAAGCCTGCATTCCCTCCTCTCCTCCAGGGCTGGAATTGCACAGACTGGCCCCTCCTTAGCTCTCGTGGTCTGGTGTGGGAATGGAAATTCCTGATTCTGGCAAGCTCCTGCTGGAACCACCAGCACGTGGAGACCCCTGGGCACAGCAAAGCTCCACCCTCCTGAACAGAACCAAACCCAAGATTTTTGTTGGGTCTCCATCCCCCTTGGGTGCCCAGGGCCTGTGCCAGCTGTGCACCCTCTGACCCTGTGAAAACTTGGATAAAACCTCCCCGAATCCACCTGCAGGCCTTCATTCCTGTGGGAAACAACATCCCAGCCCGAGCCACCTCCTGGGCTGCTCCCAGGGCTGGGGTTATCCTCTCAGAATATTTGCTTCTGTTCTTCATATTTCAGTGTCTGACACTGTGAAATGGCAAGGTTGCCACAATTTTCACTGAGTTAAAGGTTTGGAGACCTTTCACCTAAGATATGAACACGAAGCAGAGCCTCAAGGGCTCCACAAAAATTCCAGGCTCACAAGAAATGTGTTCCCTGGTGTTTTGATGGGGGTTGGAGGCTGGGTTTGACCGTCTGGGCTTGTCAAGGCTGAGCTGAAATTACTTCACCACAAAATAATGAAAGGTCACAGGATTTCAATCAGGATCCTGGGCCAGTGTAAATCTCGTGTCTCTGTGGAAGCTCCTGGTGCTGGGTAGGCTCAGGCCTGCTAAAGTCAGGCTCAATTTATAGCTTCAATATCAATCAATAAAATTCAGTGTCCAGGTTTTAAATGAGAGCTAAATTTGTCTCTGCTTCAAGGGAATGCAGCTACATGAGTGCAGCTTCTTACATTTACACCAACAGAGTTGGAGCTGCACCTGAGACTCTTCCAAAGGCAAAACTCTGCGGTGTTTTTTCCAAATTGGCTCCCTAAATTTCTGGGAATTGCTAAAGAAAGTATTTGGCTAATGAGCAGCTATACCAACCACTTCCATTGGGAGCCACAGTGATAATTAGGAAGACAAAAAGAGGGGGAGGGGAGGAGGAAGAACCTCCAGGTTGCTTGGGATAATTATAATTTGTGTCAGAGAAGACAAATATTTCATTTTGGGGCAACAGGTAGCTAAGGAATCGACGTGGGCTGTTCCAGTCACAACATGTCAGGGGAAGTGGTGTGATCCCATAGCTGCAGTCATGCAATTAAAGCTGGCATGTGGTAATTAGCAAGGCAGGTGCACTCCACACATCCTCCAGGGCTCCGCACGAGCTCTTGCCTCCCATCATCCCACCCCAGGTAAGTGATCCTGGAGACAGAAGGGAACTGATACCCCCAGGATGCAAAACAGAGGCTGGGAAAGTTTATTTATGGAGAGCAGTGAGAAGGGATGGGGAGGAATTGGGGTGATTGGGAATCTCTCTGTAACACGCTCCCACTCAAGGACAGGATATTGGAAGTCAGCTTCACTGAGCTTGAGGAGGACCTTTGCAGGAAAACACAGAATTATCCCAACCAAGGTATTTTTCAAATTTAGTTGTCAGCCTGGAAGTGGGGAATGATCCACAGAATACTGTCATGATACCAGGAACAGGCTCCCCTGGGGTGTTGGGGGTCACCATCCCTGGAAGGGTTAAAAAAGGAGTGGACCAGGCACTTCACAGTGTGGAACTTTCCCGTGTGGTGGGATTCAGTCAAAAGTTGGATTGGTGGTCTTGGAGGCTGTTCCAGCTCCAGCAATTCTCTGGCTCTGTGTGTGTCCTATCCAAGCACAATTCCAAAAGCACAATTCTTCAGGAATAAAAGGAACAAAAACAAAAGGAATTGTGTTTTTGGAGTTGTGCCTCAGATCCTGCCTTGATGTCATTTGTGCAGAGAGAAAAGTCAAGTTTTTAGAAACCTTTCTGGATAGAAAACTCTGAGCACCAGGAGCATGTCTCCCACCAGTGAGGTCTCCTGAAATTCTGCTGCCTGTGAACCCCTAAAAACCATCAGTCACTGTTAAGAGGAAAAACATCCCAGAGGAAATTCCTGCCCCTGCTCCACGAGCTCCCTGGCAGAGTTAATGAGAGCTGCAGTGCATGGCAGAACAGGAAAACAATTAAGAGTTGTTCCCTTCTTCCTAAATACCAATATTGATAAAGCTGTGGAACTTCAATGGCCGTGAGACATTTTTATGGTTCCTGAGAACTTCCTGAGATATATGAAGTGGGCTAAGGAGTTAAAAAGGAGCATAAACTCCACAGCTCCAGGCCAACAACAAAGTGCTCTGAGGCAGGAAGGAGATGTCACCTCTGGAACAGCTCAGGAGATAATTAATTGTCTGGAAGAGCATTTTTTATCATCTCCAACACTAACGAACTACTCACACAATTCAACTAATTCAAAACGCTCACTTTTATGCCTCCCACTAAAAGAGAAGATTTTTCAAAACTACCCAGGGGCATTTGGGTGCTAAATTTTCATTAAAATTAATGGGAGCTGAGCCTCCCAATCCTTCCAGTGCCTCTGAGAGGCTCAGACCAGACACACACACGTCCGGCTCACTCTGAAGGCTCACGATGCTTTTGGAGCATTCCTGGTTCTATCCAGGGGTTTCCCTGGGATGGAGCTGCCCCTGGGATGAAACACCAGGAGCTTTTCCACTTGGGATGGGACCCTGGGCTGGGATCCTCCAGCAGCACCACGGGGTGGGCTCAGGGATAAAAATGGGGGGGTGGCCTCTGAAAGGGGGGCCAGCATCACCTGGAATTTCTCTGCTAAGGTTGTTCTGATAATGGACAGGACACAGGGAATGGCGTCCACTGCCAAAGGGCAGGGTTAGAGGGGGTACTGGGAAGGAATTCCCCCTGGGAGGGACTGGGATGGAATTCCCAGAGCAGCTGGGGCTGCACCTGGATCCCTGTGCCAGGGGCCAGGTTGGGCACGGCTTGGAGCACCCTGGGATAGTGGGGAGTGTCCCTGCCCATGGCAGGAGGTTGGAATTACACAAACTTGAAGGTGCCTTCCCACCTAAACCATTCCATGATTCTCTAACTGAAAGTCCTGTGCAAACCCACAAGGTGTTCCAGGACAGCAAATGAGGTTTCCTTTGAAGAAGAGCAAGAAATAGCTGCCTTCTTTCCAGCTGTGTCATCTTCTTTTTCCACCTGTGCCACCTCTTTCCCTCTGTGTCACCTCCCAGCCTTTCTGCAAAGTCCTCCGTGTTTTCACAAACACAATCCCCTGTGTCACCTCTTTCCCCTGTGTCACCTCTTTCCCCTGTGTCACCTCCCAACCTTTCTGCAAAGTCCTCCGTGTTTTCACAAACACAATCCCATTTTTCCTGCTGATACCGACACAAACCCAAGGGAAATGTTGTCCATGTGCGATTCTGGATGAGAGTTTGGAGCATCCTGAACAGGAAGAGCTTTTTGTGACACCAAAAATCACAATAATCCCAGGCACAATTGGTCTCACTTGCTTGTTTTCAGGCCATTATGGGTTCTCTGTGGAGCAGTGAAATTGGTGCTTGCAGCCCTGACAGCAAAGGACAAACGCCTTGGCAGGACATAATGCTTCCCTAAGAATAATTAAATCCAAGCATGGTGTAAATCCCAAAGGTGCTTCTCCTTTGGTAGTATTTCTATCAAGAATCTTCAAAACCTTAAATCCAATATTTGGAATTTATGGGTTTCCCCCGTGGTTTCAAGGTGAGAGGCAGCTGTAGCAATGCTTTGGTGCTTCTGCCTGTCTCACCTTTTATTTAGGCCAGGAAAGAAAGAGAAGAGAACAAAATGCTGCCCTGCATGCCATGGCACAGATAATTTCTGTCTGAGCAAACACAATTAAAGGGTTTCCAATAAAAAACAGTCCTCCTAAGCCAGCCAGGTAAACAGAAATACAGTAGGAATAGAATTGTTTACATTGCAGCCTGAACGTTACAGAAATGTTGGCCTCAGGCAAGGTCAGGAACAGGGATTAGGAGACATCACAGACAGGTAGAACAAAATTCTCATTATCTTTGCTTATAAATAGGTACCCAATGTACGAAAATGTTCAGTAAATTGCCCCAAATTATGCAGGTTTCTGCCAGAGAACTACCAAGTGCTGCAGCTAAACACTCCCTGCTCAAACTCCCATCAAATGTAATTGAGGACAAGCAGAGACACGAGAAAAGAGACAAACTTATTGATCCTCCCAGCTGCATCAACAAGCAAGAAAAGAGCATTCCTGCCTCAAAAGAAAAGGAAAAAACATTTCTAGCTCAGCAAAGGAAGGGGGAAAGGGTATTTTCATGGAGAATGTCACAAGGTTCCTTCAATCATTCTGCTTCCCACCCTGGGAATCATTGATGACCCACAGGGTTGTGGTGTCAGTGTTTGATCTGGGTCAGTCCAGTGTCCACCACCAAAATCTAAATGTTTGGGGTCAGTCCAGTGTCCACCACAAAGATCCCAATGTCTCAACATTAACTGGTAAATCCAGCATCAAAACCCCCCAAAAAGGGCCTAAAGTAAAGCAGTGATTTATTATCTCCATTAGTCAATGTACAAAGGGAAGATTTGATCAGATGGGCAGGATAAAATCATGATTTAACCCATCCTGATAACCAACAGGAGCTCTCTGCCATTCCCCAGACACCCAGGGACTGCAGCCGAGCTCAGACTCCTGCTTTAAACCTCACCAGAGCTAGGGGAGAAAAAGCAGGAGCAGAAATAAAGCAAATGTCATTGGGGTAAAGAGGTCCCTGGTTTAAACTTCACCAGAGTTGAGGGGGAAAAGGAGGGAGCAGAAATAAAGCAAATATCATTGGGGTAAAGAGGTTCCTGGTTTAAACCTCACCAGAGCAAGGGGAGAAAAAGCAGGAGCAGAAATAAAGCAAATATCATTGGGGGAAAGAGATTCCTGGTTTAAACCTCACCAGAGTTGAGGGGGAAAAGGAGGGAGCAGAAATAAAGCAAATATCATTGGGGGGAACAAAATTTGAGTCTTCTCCATGAAAACTTCCAGGCCAGCTTTGCTGGGCCCTTCCCCTCCACCCTGGCAGGGAGTTTTCACTCACTCCCTTGTACCTGGAAGTTTTGGGTGGGTTTGGTCTAGTGGAAGGTGTCCCTGCCCATGGAGCTGGCTGAGTTCAAGGCCCTTTCCAACCACACCATTCCAAGGTTCGCGATTTTCCGAGTGCAGGGCGGAGCACACGAGGCCCTGCAGAGCCAGAGCAGGCACCTGGTTTGGAATATCCAGGGAAAGATCCTGTGGTAAATGAAATCAGAGTGCACTCAGTGCCACGGAACGCTGAACGAGCTGGGAGGAATAAATGAGAGATCAGATTTGCAGCTACTTAGCAGACACAGTGAGACAATTACAGCGCCGAGAGCTACCCAGGCAGGCTGGCACATCAGCCTGCCTTTGCACAGGGCCATAAATAGGTAATTTGACTGGGGAAAGCTCTCTGGGATGGCTTGGGGTTGGAAAGTGATATTGGAGAAAGAATCTCTGTGTCCATGGGGCTTATTCTGCTGCAGCAGAAACGATTTCATCCCTTGCTCTGTGGATTTGTTCTGCAGTGCAATGAGGAGGAGGCTGCAAATGAGAGGTTGATGGCTCCTCACAGTGATTTTTTGAGTAGAAAATGTTGTCCTAGCAAAAAGTTCTGTGAGCTGCAGCCACCAACCCAGACATTCTGAGGGCCAGAGGCTCAGCTCTGAAATCATCTTGAAAGGTCACATGGAGGGAGAGACAACCTGCTAGACAATGCAATAAACAACATTTGGAATGTCAAGCCTAAAGTAAACTTCCAAAAGACTTCTCATGAGGGATGCTGGACGAGGAAGATGAAAGGATGAGCTGACATGGAATGGAACAGCAAATAGTGTGCCCAGTGGTGGGAAAAGGATCTGCTTTATGGATTTCTAAAATGCATCAAAATACTCATCACAAGAAGGAATCCATAAAACATCCAAACATCCTTGGAAGGTGCTTATCAAAACCTCAGGGATGTGTAGTGCAAGCGTGTTAAAAAGGGATCTCGAGTATGAATTGATTCCACGGCTGGATGAACAGATAAAACATTAACCCAGAAACAGCTTTAATTACCGACCCCTTGAACACGACACCCACCTCAAACAAACGCCTTGTAATTAATTCAAAGCACCTAATGATCACCAGCTCAGCTCTTAGAACCTATAAATAGCTGACCTCTCAGAGCATGGGATCCCAAAACCCAGATAATGAATTCCTAGGGGGCCCTGCTGTAACTCTGGCTCAGAGTTGTCTGTTAACATTCAGCTCATTTTCCCCTCCTCTCCTCGAAAATATTGTAAAAAGGAGAGGCTTGGTCCAGAGCTCAGCGAGGAAATCAAGGGGCATTTTTTATTCTCTTTAGTACTGGGAGGGTTGGAGCAAAGACTGATGGAGAACATTATCGTGCTGTGAGATGAAAAAGACATTGCAGGGCTCAGATGTCTCTTTTCAAAGAGAGAGTGCCTGTGCTGGGGAACTTCTCACGGGCTGGATTGCTGCAGCTCTGGAGCAGTCAGGAGGCCAGGGCAGGAGGAGGGGATGTCTCGGGTCAGGCTGTCCCTTGATGCCATTCTGGGACTAACTAAAAAAGAGAGGCCAGATAAAATTAAGGGAATAAAAAGCATTTCTATTTATTGAAGGGCCTTCGGGTACATCTAGGGCAGAAAAAGCGACCCAGGGACTACACCCAAAATGGAAAATGAGTCATGGGTTTTCACACTTTTTGGTCCATCTGCATGTTGGGGGTTAATCCAATTACAGCTTCAGGTCATGAAGTCATTGACCCCAGGTTTGCTCCCCCAACTCACTTTTGTTCCCATCTCTGGGCCCTGAGGCAGTGAGGTGTCCTTGGTCCCCAGGCCTGGAGAGGAATTGTTGTGTCTGCCCCAAATGGGGAAGCAGCAGCTCACACTGAGTATGGAGCTCAGAGTTACACACTAAAAAACTGCAGGATTCAGATAGATGGAAATATAAAAGCTCAAATCCTAAGGCATCCCTTGGTGACCTCATCAGGACAGCCCCATTTGAGGGCTCTGACAACCAAAGGAGAGTCTCTCCCTCTCCCTACGGAGCAGGTTTGAAGGACTGTGGGGTTCTTTCCTCCACCAGCCCCTCAGTGGCTGAGCCCCAGCCCCTGCTCAGCACCAACTTTTATTTGACTCTCCAGAGAGTTCATTCTCTCTCTGGGGCGTCATTGCCTCCCACGGGAAGGAACAGGGACAGACTTGTCACCACTGCACCCTGTGACATGGCACCGCTGTCCTCTGTCCCCGGGGACACCCAGACACGGTCACCCTGTCACAGCAGCAGCTCTGACAGCAAAACCTCTCAGCACAGCTCAGCAGGGCCCAGGGAGGCTCCAACCCCCCTTGTGATGCTCTGCTGGAGCAGCAGATCCAGAGCTCCTTCCAAGGCTCCAAACAAGGGCCCCCAGCAGCTCCGTCCTGTCCCACCAGTGCCCCACATCCCTTTTCCCAGTCCTCATCCTGCCTTCTTTCATAATTAGGGTTTCCCTTCCAGCTTTAGCATTTGGAGTTAATTTGTTGTACATCATGAATTCCCCCCTGTAAACTTTTCCAACACCTCCCTTCCCTGGATGTTTGGAAGTCCAGCAATTAACTCCTCTCATCTCCCTTCTCCTGCTGCCACATCTCCGTGCTCCCAGTTCTGTTATTTCACTTTTTTTAACTGGCATTTGTTAGTTCCTGACAGCCAGTGGCACCATGTGAATGATTGTCTCTCATTAATTAATAGTTTTACATTAGGAAAAAAAAAGAAAGGATGAGCATCTGGGGGGAAAAGCAGAGCACAAGAACTAAAAATACAGCTTTGACTGTCTCCCTGTCAATGGATGGGGTGATGAAATATCGCTCGTAGTAGACAGCTAATTAAAAATGTGAGTTTGGAACGAAATAAATTATCAGCTGCTCTTATTTTCATAGAGATCAAACCCAAGCTGTGCTCAGAGCTCCATAAGGTCATGGGGGATGTATTTCATGGCAGGAGGAAAGGAAGGAATCATGGAATATGCTGAACTGGAAGGGATCCACAAGGATTATCAAAGTCCGGATTCTGTCTCTGCACAGGACGTCTCAAGAATCCCACCAGGAGCCTTTGGAGACAAAGCTGGGGGAAGGAAAATTATGAAAAAAACACCAGTTTCTAAAAAAATTTAAAAATAATGGAATGGTTTGGGTTGGAAGCACCTTAAAGCCACCCCTGCCACGGGCATGGACACCTCCCTCTATCCCAGGGGTCTCCAAGCACTGTCTAGCCTGGCCTTGGGCACTGCCTGGGATCCAGGGGCAGCCACAGCTCCTCTGGGAACTCCCTGTCACCCTGAGTGGGAGGAATTCCTTCCCATTATCCCATCCAAAGCCACTCCCTAGGCTGACACAGAGCTGTGGCCTGCAGGTGACGCTCAGTGGGGACACCAGGTGCTCCCTCCAGCCTCCACGTCCCTGTGACACCGGGACAGAGCCCTGTCCCAGGAATCTGCCAGAGGGAAACCGCGATCAAACCCCACCTTCATCACTTCAGCCTCCCCTCAGAACAATCAGCACCCTCAGAGGGAAGAGCGAGCAGGGGAAAGTGATCCCAGCCCTTGCCAGACCCCGTTTTATGGAGCAGAGGCTGGAGCAAATCTGGGAAATCGGGAGATGGAGGAAATGGATGAATCCATGTGCACAAAGGAATGTGCTGTGACTTCACGGATACTCCCAGCTCCACTGGAAGAACCCCTTGGACAGCCAGGAATCCATGGATTGAGTCCCTCATATCCCATTTTGGTAGCACAGCCTGTACCTGAGTGCCTGACTGTCCATGCCAGGTAGAAAACAAGCCTGGAGTTACATTAGAGAAGAATTAATTAACAAAGATAAAAATGAGCTGCTGGATTCAACCATAGTTTACAAGGACAGAAAATGATAAATTAGCCGAGTTTGAAACGGAAATTGCACATGGTAATTACATGATTTATATTACACAAATAATGAATTAATATTAATTAATTTCAGAGATCTGGATTCTATTCTCCTGGCAGCACAGTTGCTGTGCCAAAAAGACCTTCATCGTTCCATCTTGGTCTGTTCAAACAACTTTCCTTTAATCCTCTTCTTATCGGGACCATTCAGATTTGCAAACTCTTCAGGAGAATTCAATTTTTCTTATATCCTAATTCCAAATATTTAGAAAGCACCTTGAGACAATCTCAGAAGAACAGATGCTTTAAACTCAGAACCTGGGAGGGTTTGAGGTGGTTCTGCTTCATTTGTTCTTTATAGAAGAAGGCATTAAAGAGGGAAGCACAACTCCCAAATCCACAAGTCCAGTGCACCCCAATGGGTTTCCCTGGCTCCATTTTCCCATGGATTGATCCCTGGATGGGCCATTCCCTCAAGAGCTGGACTTGTGAGTCCCATCTCAGAATATTCTGTGATTCCATGATCCTCATTAAAGGATTACCAGCTGGATCACTGGGATAATGGTTGTGCCACCCCCCCTCGCAGTAAATCGAGATTCCTACAGTGCCTGACATTCCCTTGGAATTCTGGTGGCTCCCAATGTCATGGACCAGCTCAGGCAGAGCCAAAGCAGCCTGAGCAGCAGCGAGACAGAAGAGGAAATGCTCCTCAACAGGGATGTTTGGGTGCCAGTCAGGGTCCCTGAAAGCTCCAGGCCCCTGTAAAATCCCCATCCCTGGAGGTGCCCAAGGAACAACTGGACATGGCACTCAGGGATTGACAAGGTTGACAAGGTGGGGACGGGTCACAGGTTGGATTCAGAGATCTTGGACCTCAGGGATTTGGAGGTCACAAGGAAAGCCATGACATTTTCCAAATTCCTGCTCTTCCTTTGCTCAGAAATGAATTATGAGGGGCCAACCCCTGCCTGGAGCATCGGGGAAGAGCCACAGCCCCACATCCTGAGCTGGCTGAGCATAACCCTGAATGAGGAGGGCAGTGACAGGCAGGAGACCAGGAGAGAGAGGAGGACAGCAGGGAAATCTGTTCCCTGCAGCTCACAGTGCCCCTGGGAGCAGGTGACAGTGATTTATCAGGCACTATTAAAGTGTCACAGTGTACCTGTCACTGCCGCTGCTCCCAGAGCTGCTCTGCGCCCGCTGCACGCAGAGCCCGAGCTCAGAACGCTCTGCTGGGGGAGTGCAATGGGATCTGACACTCTTTGTTCCTCTCAGAATCAGCACAAGTCAGAAATGAAACTTTCCGTGACACTGCCGCTGTAATTTGGGAGGCAATTTTGTCGGGAGTGTGTTTGGAGAGGGGTTTATGTAAGGAGTGGGCATGGAGGGGAGGGAGGGATGAGGAACAGGGAGCTGTTTGCAGTTCTGGCAGGAAAAAAACAGCCAGCCCGGTGTGTTCTGATAGTCAGAGAGGCAATAACCAAATTACAGTGCATTCCAGAGGCTTCTTCCCAGAAAAAACCCGAATCCTGACACCTCTGTACTCCTGGGTGGGGAAAGGGCAGTGACCAGGCTCTGCTGAAGCACCAGGACAGAGAGAACAGAAAAGGGAACACTTGGATTGCTTCTCTCAAAATCACTGCAAGAACTGGACTTTTGGAAAAACCCGTTCCAGGCAGACCATCCATAAGGTTTGTCCATCGTTTTTTCAGAGTCACTCTCCTGAGGTCAAGCACCCCATGACAGCAGATTCCTCACCAGGTCCAGGAAGATGTGACTCCCATCTCCAGTTTTTGGGGAGTCCACAGGAAGAGTTTTGTCATCAATCAGAGAATTCTGGAATGGTTTGGAATGGAAGGGACCTCAAAGCCCACCCAGTGCCACCCCTGCCATGGCAGGGACACCTCCCACTGTCCCAGGGTGCTCCAACCTGGCCTTGGGCACTTCCAGGGATCCAGGGGCAGCCACAGCTACTCTGGGCACCCTAAACTCCAGCAGGACACCGAATCTCCTTATTACAAGTCTAATTCCCCCTTTTTCTGAGGATTACAGTATTTTAGTAAGACTACAAAAGAATATTTGCATGTACTCCACTCCTCAAATTTGTGGAACTTTAATCTGGGAAGATTAGGCCTGTTCCACTTCGGATGCTTAATAAAACAGATGGGAAAAAAAAGCCTTAAGTAACCAGTGTAGAGTTAATTTTCTCATTAAAAAGCTCTAATTTCCACTGCTTTTTTCCCCCTTTTGGAGGATTTACAGCGATACAGCCATGCGCTCATGTATATCCAAGGGATAGCTTTGGAGATAAAAAAAAAATCCTGTAACCCGTGGGAGATTTATTTTCCTAAGGAAGAATGTAAATTTGGCAGAGAAAAGCAGAATCAGGAGGATGTTGACAGCTGCCTGAAAAGAATTATTGGAGGAAATCTAATTTTACCACTGGAAGCAGATCCCAGCAATGAGATGAATAACGGGGAAAACAATTTTCCATTAAAAACACTTCCATGGGGTAGTTTTCAAGCAGCTGAAGGATGGCTCCACATATGTGTGGATAAATTCATAAATCAAGGACCTGCAGACAAATAACAAGGAGGAAATTCAATCCAACCCTGTATTATGTCCACATCAGCACTTATTGATGAATAGACACCAATTCTGGAAATATTTTGCTTCTGGTGAGGACTTTTGAGGGAAATATTTTCTTCTTGCATCTAAATCAGGATTGATGTTTATTTTATGAAGAAAAATGCTACTTTCCAGTGAATACTGGGCTTTTAAAGAGTTGTCTGTCAAAAAAATCAAACACGGGTTGACTTTTCAGGCGTTCAAATGTGTCTGGATCTAAGAGTGTTGGTGTTGGGGTATTTTACTTTTGATTTCTGCAGTCACAAATGCACATCTAGTAATTTCTTACTGTTTAAACTACTTAATGTGCCACAAAAAGTCTGTGTAACAAGAAATGGTATCAGCTGAACTTTGCAAAAGAGAAGCTCTGTGGATTTACAGAGCAGGTTCCAACCTTGAACAGCAGGAAAGTTCAGGCCTTCATCCAAAGGAATTTTTATCAATGACACCATTTCTCCAAAATTCATCTCCTTGACTTCACTGCATTCATGAGGTTTTGGCACTAAATGACAAGGGAGTAGCTAAAAGGAGAGGAAAGGATTTCTATTTTCTGAGTTTTAATTATCAGAGTTTACTCCTCCTTACAAGAAGCCCCTTTGGATAAGGGCCTGGACAAGAGGGAATGGAGGGCAGGTGTGGATGTGATAATGGGAAGGAATTCCTTCCTCTGAGGGTGATGAGGGGCTGGGATGGAATTCCCAGAGCAGCTGTGGATGCTTCTGGATCCCTGGCAGTGTCCAAGGCCAGGCTGGAGCACCCTGGGATAGAGGGAAGTGTCCCTGCCCATGGCAGGTGTGAATTTAGATGACTTTTTATTTCCTTTCCTTTCCAACCCATTCCATTATAATATTTAATCCTCTTCTGGACTTGGCCTCCTCTAACCCACTCCCACAAAAAGCACCTTTCTCCTCCCCTGGCCAACACTTCTCTGGGAATGGGAAATAAAAAGATGACAGTATTTGATATTGTGATGTGATTGAACAGATCTTTTTCACCTTCCTGAGTAAAGAGACAAAACCCAAATTTCCATTTTTTTCCCTCCCTTGCTTCCCAGTTTGAATGCCTTTGTCTGATAGAAATGAGAAGGAAGTAAATCCATCATGGAGAAGAATAGTGAGAAGTAAGTTATAATACAGGTGTCATACATGATTTAGGGGATTCTGGCCCCAGAACTAAACAGCAAAGCTCCTCATGCAGATTCATCGATAACTCCCTAATTTATGTGACAGCATTTAAGGAAAAAAAAAAATTATGAAGCTGGAATACACAAAAATAAATTTCCTTCAACAGAACCTAAATTTAATAAAGCAATCTAGCAACTGCCAGTGAGCACGGCAACTCCAGAGTGATTAAATAAGGAGGAGCATAAATTATGCAATGCAGTTAATCAGCGTGGAGCTGCTCTGCACAGCAGGGCAGGGCTCGCCCAGGAGGGCACCCACTGCACCCCTCCATCCCCAGAGCCCCCATTCCCTTGGCTCAGCATTCCCACCTCCCATTCCATGAGGGATTTCCCCTTGCTCATTCCCAGGGTGGGGTTTTGGGGCCGTGCTGGAGGTCAGGCTGTATCTGATGTTTATTTGAATGCACAAAAAGGATTTCCTTCCTCACCTTCTGCTCATTTGGGAAGATTAGGGTGAATGTGAACAGTGTCCTGGTGGAAATATGGGATTTACCTTCCAACCTGGCTGCTTCCACTGAAAAGCAGTAGTTTGAATTCACATTTATCCCTCTGTTAGCATTGCTGGCTGGATCTATTAATAGCTGTCTTTCCCAGTTCCTAATGTTAACAGAAGTTTCTCCGCATCCACTCTCGCACAGTTTTCCTTTGCCATTTCAAAGGCATGAATTTATGCTGGCAAACCCAAACGCATTTAAAGGGTGTTAAAGTGGCATTTCCATGAGAGGAGCAGCTCAGTCTCTCCATCACCCACCTGAGCTGAGGGACCAAAGTTGGGTTTTTGTGCCCAAAGTTTTGATTTGGGGCCTCATCCAGGCCCTTATGTTCACAGGTATTTCCAAGTCATTCCCTTGGGAAGTGTTGGGATTTGTGTAATTACAACCCCCCAAAAACCTGGAAGCTTGGAAGTTTCTCTCCCTCTGCACCTCACTTTCGTCATCTTTAAAACTCCTGTAAGTGAGCCCTCAATTCATGGAGATAATGAGGGATGTGCAGGATGGAAATCATGAGGTGTCAGGATAATTTTAATTTAGCTGAGACTGACAACTGTCAGGCTCCTTTGAAAGTCAGAGTTTAAAAATAAACTCTATATTATGAACAATTCCGGATGGGAAGAAATTGGAGCATTATAAACAAAGGCCTTATGTTCTATTAATTGATCCTGTGCCACTGCCATTAACAGACGGGATGGAAATATCTTTGATTCAAAGCAGTATCAATTTTTAAGTCCTTAATTCATGGATTCTTACTTTTAAATTTTTTCCCCAATTCTTTAATTCAGTCCTAAGAATCTCAGCCGAATTGAGGAATTAATCTCCAAAGCAGAGCAGGAATTCAGCCTCATGATCTGCTCAGCTCTGGATTCTTGTTCAAGAAATGCCCCCACTCCACCACAGTGCCAAAACTTCCTGAACAGGCAACTTAGCCCAACTTCTGGGATAAAACTCTCAGCTCAATCCGTTCAAATGGCTCATTTTAACACTTTCTTTAATAAGTTTTGAAGGTACAGACAAAAATAGGCAGCTTAAAAATCAAAAATGTTTTAGGGCAAGCAGATTTTGGGATTTGTCCCTCCAGCCTCAGTCTCACCAGGAATTGAGGGATGAAAGCGCTTTTTTACCCCAACCAGGTGGGTTTTTTTTTCAGTGTGGACCAGAGACTGCTTAAATCATGGATTGTTTTCAAATGGGCCCACGCAGCCCCTCAGCTCAACCCCCACACCCTGCTGTGCTCCTCTAATTAAATTGATTACTAATTTATCTTGAATTAAAACTCAATCAGCAACGACCAAACAGCACCACCATTAGCTCAATAAGGCTCTACCTTCATCTGCTTTACTCCAGGTTTAATCCTGTTCATCTTTTCCTCTCCCAGCAGAGGAGAAATAGGAGTGTGTAAAACCAGGACTCCTCTGGACTCAGGGTAATTAAAGCCATGCTAAAGAAGTGTGAAAAATAAAGTTGTTTTAGCACTGGGGTATAAGAAATTACCTCACCTTGCTCCAGGTTTTGGGAGAAGTCCCCTGCAGACCTGGCTGAGCCTGCAGTTTATGCATCTCCTGCCTTCCTCTGGGGTTTATTAATTATTCAAGATGCACAAACAAACAAAGAGCAGTTTATGCACGGGGTGGCTTTTAACCATTCCCAAATTCCTTCAAACTCCCCCAGAGCCAGGCTGGGATTTATCTGGGTGCCCTTGAGCCACAACTCCTCAGTGTGCTGTGCATCAGACCTGATTTACTCCAGGTGACCTTCCAGGATCTGCTGTCTGGGAAGTTTTATGGGGACGTGATTAATGACAAGCCCAAAGTGTGAGGGATCCAACGTGGCCCTCCTGGTGCTGAGTGACCCTCTGGCTCTGCCCCAGCTCCTCCTCAGGCCAGGGACACAGGGCATGAGCTGAAACAGGGAGCATTTCACTGAAAACTCTCTCCAGTGAGGGTGCTCAAGCCCAGAGGGGCTGTTGAGTCTCTGTCCTTGGAGATTCTCCAGCCCTGAGCTGCAGAGCTGAAGCAGGACATCTCCAGAGATCCCTCCAGCCTCAGCAGCTCTGGTTCTGCAGGGCACTTCAAAGACAAGCACACGAGGGGAGAGGCTGGTCCTGCTCCCACACATGGAATGGCACAGTCTCCTGAAACTGGGTTTTAATGGATCAGAGAATCAGGACGGAATCCCAGAATGGTTTGGGTGGGGAGTGACCTTAAATCCCATCCAGTGCCACCCCTGCATGGGCAGGGATACCTCCCACTGTCCTGGGCTGCTCCAAGCCTGGCCTTGGACACTGCCAGGAATGGGGTAGCCACAAATTCTTTAGGCAATGAGAGAAAATAATGAAAATTATCCCATGTTTGTGCCTTTTTCCCAGCAAATCCCATTGTTCTGTGCAAAATGGGAACTCCAGAGCACATCCCGGGGTATAATTTGCTGCTTCCATAGATTTTTTCCTGGAAGGCCTCCACCTGTTTGTGCTTGAACTTGGGGACAGCTGAAGCCTCTCCTTTGTCTTTCCCCTTCACCACCCTTGAGATCCATGGCATGATCCCAGCTGTGTTTTGTTCTCTCTTGCTCAGTATCACAGAATTCCGTGCAGCTCCCACAGGCAGTTCCTGAACACTTGGTAAACAATTCTCCCAATCACGATCCACAGCAAAATCCCATTGCAGGCCCACTCTCCTGTCCATCAGACTGCCATTAGCAAAGGGAAAAGCTTTTGCTTGGAGCACTGCCCTCCCTCTCTGCCATCCCAAAACCTCCCACTCAGCTCTGGAAATAACAGCTCGCACTGCTCTGGAAGGATCCAGCAGCAGGAATATTTTCCTTTTTAATGAAGGGATCAGGGGTTTCTGGATCTAGGGGTGTGCATCAATCGTGCTCACTAAACCTCAAATTTGGCTCCTCTCCCCATCACTGTCTCCCTTAGGTGCCTCAGGAGTTTTCCCAACTGCTCTGAACTCCACAACTCCCACAGAAGTTTTTGGGGTTTGGTGTTGGGGTTGTGATTAAAAAAAACCTGCACCAGATCTGTGGGCAACTCTGGTTCAGCACTAAATTAGATTCAGAAATCTCCTTTTCCTGAATCTTGCTGCCTTTGGCTGCTGGGAGAGGCTTCCATGGGTCCATGGAGCAAAGACAACAGGGCTGTCTCAAGGGAATCATGGAATTGTGTTGGAAGGGACCTTGAAGCCATCCAGGGACAGGCTCCAGGACACAGAAGCAGTTCCAGGACAGAGGGACAGGCTCCATGACAGAAGGACAGGCACAGGAAAAGACTCCAGCGTGCTGAAGCCATGCCCACATCAAATTAAAATGCTAAACCAGGCTTTATCCACTTGTTTCTCACAGGATCCATCACTTCCCTGGCTGATACCATTCCTTATCTCTGGGCTGCTCAGAGCAGGGCCTGTACATCACTCCACACAACAGGGCCGCGGTCCCAGGACACCTCAGCATTCCTCCCGTATAAATAACAATTTGTGAGTGCAAAGATTAGATAAACACTTTTCCATAACCCTGGCAGTACATCTGCTGCTCTGAGAGAGCTGAGATTCCTTGGAGCTGCTCCAGAGGTGAATTTGATCCTTTTACATGGACTCCCTTTGGAGCCTCCTGATCCTTTCCCGTTGACGCACGCTCCTAACACTTGGTCTGAATTATATCCCAGCACAAGTTTGCTCAGGTAATTTTCCACATATTTAATTGTAATTTTTGCCCCAGATACATCCACAGGAAACCCTTCATTTCACTGAGGGCTTTTTAATTTTTTCACCCCCGTAAATAAAGATAATATCCATCATATCTAAAGTGCGTAAGAGATCCAACCTCCTGAGACCTCAGCACACTTGCTGATGAGCAACTTCTGTTGAGATGATCCTAGGTTAAGAATCTGAGCTAAATTTCCTTGAAGAAAGTGTCTGGAGTGATATTTATCCTCAACAGACTTGTAAGAAGTCCACAGAGAGGTGTGAGGGAGTGAAGGAGCCCTTTGCATTCCTTATGATCATCCCCGGGTCACGTTCCCTGCGCAAATGATCCTCCCGCTGAAGTGAAAAAAGAAAAAGAAATGAAAGAAAAGGCAAGTGGGAAAATAAAAAGGATTCACAAGGAAAGCCAGAGGCCCAATTTAACAGCAGCTTTTCATGTGCTTAATCAAGCTTTAGGTTTCTGTGTTTATCTTTGATGTTTCTCCAGCAGCTTCAAACCGCCAGAGGTGCGAGTGCAAAGCAAATCCTGAGCAGTTGCTGGATTTGGGAGCTGCCCACAGATATTCCACGGGAGACCCGGCTCCTCTGGGGCTGGATCTCCCCTGCCTTCAGAGCAGGGAGAGGTGAGGCTGCTTCCCACAGGGAATGGAGTTTGCATCCTGGAATCTCCCTGGTGCACTGCAGAGTTGTACTGGATTCTCTTTGGTCAGGGAATGCCTGGGCAGCTTCCACAGGATCCCAGAATGGTTTGGGTTGGATTTTAGAGACCCTGGACATCCCTGGCAGTGCTGTCCCAACACTCCTGGAGCTCTGGCAGCCTTGGGGCTGTGCCCATTCCCTGGGGAGCCTGGGCAGTGCCCAGCACCCTCTGGGGGAAGAACCTTTCCCAGATCTCCAGCCTTTCCCTGAGAATGGGAATCCCCCTGCCACAGCTCCAGGCACTGAGGAATTGCAGAGTGTTGGACCTCTTGCATGCTCACAAAATTTTCTGCTGGGCTCATGACACCATCAAACCACTAACGAGGTGGTGATGGATCAAAAACTGGACTTGGAGGTCTTGCACAACCTTAATTTTGTGATTCTGAACACCTTGAGAAAGAGTCTCTCATCTCTGTACAATGTGGAAGTCCAGATTCCCACCCTGGAGCAGCTCTGCCAAGCAGGTCCTTTAATGAGGGATTTGTTTCTGAGGTGGGACACGGCCCGTGAAGAGAAGAGAGGAATTAATCCCCATCCAGGGCTCCCAGGAGAGGAATTAATTCCCATCCAAGGCTCCAAAGAGAAGAATTGATCCCCATCCAAGGCTCCCAGCCCTGGCCCAGGGAACCAACAGGTAGAACTGGACCTCCCTCCCCACTGGATATGGAATTATGGAATCATTAATGTTGGACAAGACCTCCAAGATCATTGACTGAACCCCACCATGCCTACAAAAACGGAAAGTGCCCTTTCTGCTCCTGTTCTGAACATTTCCAGTGGCTCCATGACTTCCCTGGAGATCCTATCCCAACATTTAACCACTCTTCCAGTGAAGGAATTGTTCCTGATGCCCAATGTACATGGCAGGCAGGAAAAGGCTGAGGAAAGGGAAAAGGGGCTCAGGTTTATTTAGGGAGAAGTGGAGGAAGTTGTGGGAGTCCAACCTTTTTTTTGTTCCTTGCAAAAATCTGGGAATGTGGAGCCAGACTCACCTCAGGAATACACAATGAGACACATAGGCAACAGGCATAAGTTGCAAGGAGAGAAATTCTGATTGCTCTTATTTTTAAAAATATGTAAAAATTAACCAAGTGAGTTGTTAAAGACCAAAATGTGGCCCAGAAAGTTTGGGGAATCTTCATCCTTCAGACTTGGACTGGACAAGGCCCTGTGGAACCCTGAGCTCCGAAATTGCCTCCAGAGGTTCCTTCCAAAAGAAATCTCTCTTTAACTCTACGACTCTGAGGCCTTTCATCCTGTTAAATCCTAATGTTGCCATGAAAAAATGCCCAGAAAATGTCATGTCCTGTGGCAACACAAACGAGTTAACATGGCACCAAGCTAAAAATTAACAGGATTTTATACAATGGGTGCCTGCAGCCTGAGAGCACCTTGGGAAAAACAAGCTGTCAATCCACACCAGAACATGCCAGCAGCCTGCAGGGATTCAGTGCCTCTGATCCAGCACCATCCAACAGGAAAGGCTCTTTATTTTGCTGCAGATTCACACGTGATTTTTGTAATTCCTTGATATTAAACCCAGCTAATGGTAACCCTTCATGCTCTTCTTCCATAAACATATTTCGGGGATTATTTACAGACAGAGAGAGCTTTGCTTTGCCTGCTGCCTGTTTGAACCATTGGGTGAGCAGGGAAAAAAAATCAAACACAAATTATTTCCATGCCTGTGCAGCTTCCCTTGGAAAAGCTGAAGGAATAAACTGCATGGAATTCATGCTTTACTTCGGGGTTTTTTTGAACAATTTCTCAGCTCCTCAAAGAGAAATGTCAGGAACTGCAATTTGGAGTTCTGCCTTGCTTGCTATGGATCATCTCCACCCCAAAATGTGTGGATTGGCAATGTGCTCCCAATTCCCTTGGGAGAGCAGAAATAATCTGACTTTTAATAGGAATTTGGACCCAGCAAAGGAGATTTGAGATCTGATTTTACCTCAGTGGTTCTGGCACAGCTTGGGGACCACAGAAATAAAGGAGTCAGAGCTGAGGGGAAAATAGGAATATAACTGGGGTGGGACTGGGATTTGTTCCAACTGAGCCCCCATTCCTAATTCAGGACCTTGATTTCCTAAAACAGCCTCAGAAAGCAAATCTGATCCATTCATTGATAAATTCCCAGGATGAAAGTGACAATATTCCTAATTTTAAGCCTTTCATTAAATAAGAACCCAGAGTTTCGTTAAACACATAAAATTCAGCTCATCCTGGCACTAAAAACAACTAAAAAGTAAATAAATACACAGAACATTGTGATTTTTTCTCTTTTAATTCACTATTTTTCAGTCAATCCACTAGCAGCTGGTAATTCTGACAAGCTTGGGGTTGGCACTGCTGGGAAAGGATGTTTTTCTGTGCTCTCCAAAATCCTTCAGCAGCAATTGTGAGCTAACCCAGGGACTTCTCCAGCACCAGGCTGCTGCCAACCAGCTGATTCCCAGGCAGCTGCCTGATCTCCCTCAAAATTATTCACAGCTTGGGGATGGAAAAGATAATAAACATATGGAATAAGATGGTGAGAGGCTGGAGAAGAGAGGGGATAAATAAAGGTTCAAAATCTGCCAGCTGGGGAAATATGAGCCAGTAGGTACAAAGTAGGAGAAAAATGAAGTCTTGTCAAAGAGACAAGAGTGATTTGGTCAATTTTGGGAATGAAAATCCCTCTGTAATGAAGAAAATGAATGGAACAGCCACCAATCCCAGGCAGCAGTGACATTTTCAAGCAATACTGGTGTAAGTAGTGAGCTGAAAATTTCATTTTTAGGGACCTGCCAGCTGCCAATCCAAAAGACAAATCTCAATAGAAGAATGGGTTGTGTGCCAGAGTTACTCTCAAAAATCAGTTTTCACAGAATCCTGGGATGGTTTGGGCGGGAAGGACCTTAAATCCCATCCAGTGCCACCCCTGCATGGGCAGGGACACCTCCCACTGTCCCTGGTGGCTCCAACCTTTCATTAAATAAGAACCCAGAGTTTCATTAAACTTGTCAAATTCAGCTCATCCTGGCATTAAAAACAACTAGAAAAGCAAATAAATACACAGAACTTCGTGATTATTTTTTTTTCTTTTAATTCACAATTTTGGGCACTTCCAGGGATCCGGGGGCAGCCAGATCTTCTCTGCTATTCTGTTCTGGAAAATCCCATCTGGATTTTAATTAAGTGACATTTTAATTACCAGGGAGCTAGAATTTTTGTAGAAAAAAAGGTTCAAGCTGATGTGCTCCTTCTTTAGTGTTTGCTTATTTTAAAGCACAGAATGACAAAAGCAATTTATAAACTGCAGCTGTATCAATGCTTTTGGTGTTGAGCTCCAGGTGAACAAATTGGTTCCTCATTCCCAGTTCTGGCAGAAGCCACATCCAGAGAAGGAGCAGGGAGCCACGGGAACCCAAACCCAGCTCAAACTCTGCAATTCCCTCCTTGCACCAGCACTTGCCACAGGAAAACCCTCCTAGTTTCAACTGGAAATGAGAAGGAATTTTGGGATGGAAGATTGTCATCCTGGAATTTTCCCTTTCCATCACTGTTTTGTGATAGGTCTGAAGGTTGTGCCCTCTGCTGAGCAGAATAAACCAAAGCACCACAGGCTGCCCAGAGATGGTTTGGATTCCCCAAGCCTGAAATTGTCCTGGGACAGTGGGAGGTGTCCCATGACACACGGTGGGACTGGATGATCCTTTCATCCCGAACCATCCCAAGATTTTGTTATATTTTAATCTATAATTTTCCTCATTCTGTCTGATAAATCTGTTTTTCCTCCCTTTATCCAATTCATTAAGCCACAAAGCAAACAGAGAATTTCCTCACCAATTTCAGAGGGTTTAGGAAGATCCTCAGTGAGGCCAGGCAGACCCTAATTCATGCGTTAAATCCCACTATTGATTTCCTGGACATGAACACTCCTCTCACCTGTGCACTCCAGCTGGATCAGGTCAGATCTGATTATTCAGGGAGGCAAAGTGGAACTGTCCCTGGGCAGCAGGGAGAGATAAAGGATTCACTGAACACTTGGACTGAGAGGTGGCTCAGATTTTAAATTCTTTTAGTTTAAATATCTTGCAATTCTTACGGGCACTGCGAGTTTTACTCTGTTTTACCTCAACTTGAATGAACCAGGTAGAGGAAAATGCGTTTGAGAATCTTCTGACCAAGAGGCCAGCACTGAGGAGCAGATGATCCCTGCGAGATCCCCAGGTGCAGAGGCTTCAGAAATGGCTCCTTGACCAAATTCCCCTCTCCCAGCTCGCTTCCTGGGCCTCTCCTGTGTGATCAGTGCAGCAGGGGAGGTTTGGCACTGCTTCCTGAGCCTCTCAGCTGCATCCCCAGGTCCCTGAGCCTGCCTGGAGCTTCTCCCCTTCACCGCAGAGCTCTCAGGCTGCTGTTTATTTATTACATCCAGAACAGCCCCCAAAAAAGCCACAATTAAATCCAGTAATTCATCACAGCCCTGGGCCAGCCAGCACTACAATGACACATCCATTAGCAACCCCAAAACCAGAATTAAGTGAGAGAAGAAAACATCCAGCCCCGGCTCTGAAGCTTCTTTAAAACACAAATTTAGGGCAGATGGGGCTGTTCTGGGCAGGGGCTCTGCAAGCACTTCTGGAGTGGGGATTTGGCTGTAGAGGTCAGGCAGAGGTTTTGGAATGGGGCTGCAGGCAGCTGTGCATAATGCAGGCTGGAAAATGCTCTGGGGCAGGACTGGGGCACAGGAATGCAGCAAATGCATCTGTGCTTGCGTCAGAACGGGTGGGACTCAGGGTGAATTTCCTTACTTTTACAAGAAATGGGGTTTGGAGAGCCAGGCTCTGGTTTGCAAAGGGATTTTGGGCCCAGTGAGGATTTTCCCCCTTAACAGGAAGGTAAAGGATGCACCAGTGGAATAATCCAGCACAGTTACCACTGTTAGACCTCCCTGCTGCAATGGGGATCCGTCAGCAATCAGCTGCTGGAAGGATTTGGGCCTCTCTCCCTGCAAATTCAGTTTTCCCTGCCATCAGTGGGCCAGCACATTCACATTTTCCCGTCAGTGACACCAAGACTCCATCACTCCATGTCCATTGTCGCAAATAATCCCCATTAAAGCTGTGCCCATCCCCATTTTCCCCTCAGTGACTCCAGGACCCCATCCATTGGCACAAATAATCCCCATTAATGTTGTGCTCATCGCTGTTCTCCAGGCCTCCCCTCCCAACTCCCACCCACTCTCTCCAAGCCAACAAAGTCACAGGATCCCTCTCCAGCAGCTCTGGCACATTTGTTGCTCCCAAAATGAGGATTTTCTCCTGTCCCCAGTGCTCTGAATTCAATGCTTGGATGCAAATATGCCCAGCCCCTCCCTCCTGGAGAGAAATATGGACAACTCCAGTTATTAATTCCCCATTGTTGTTCCGACTTTAAACTGCTCCTTAAAGCCACTGCGATCTCTTTCAAGCAGTGGAGGAAAAGAACTCTTTAATCACTAAAAGTGCATTAAAAATTCAGCACTTGAATCCTGCCTAATAGATTGATATTTCCCATGAGCTGGCAGGGGAAGATTAGCTATTAAAAATTCCCCTGTCCACTGGCATGTTAAATCCACCTGAAATTGGGCCCTGCTTGTTTGCTTGTTTGTTTTTCTGGTTAAAGAGACACTTAAATTCTGACCTATTCACACTTTAAATAAATCAGGGAAATTTATTTCTGTGTTTTTACAGGGTTTTAAGGCTGGCTTCCATTTCAAGAGCTGCAGGCACTGGATCCTGCCTGTCCTTCCCAAATTCCCAAGGCTGCCTCAATGTTTGCAGGACACTGGATGAGGAGCTAGGTGAATTTAAATCCAGGTGTCATAAACTCTCAAATTCTGCTTTGTCACCCCAAACTTCTCCATTAGCTGGGATGAAGATTAAACTGAAGAAGACACAAACACTGCAGAGGATCAGGAAATTGAGTGAAAGATTTTAAATCAGCCTCTGGAAATGCAAAGCACAGCTGGCACTGCAGGAGGGCTGAGCCACCACCCTGACCCACAGAGGTCAGCTCCTCTTCTGACTCTGGCAGTGATTTTTTTTAATACTATTATATTTGGTTTTTTTTTCCTTTCCTAATAAAGAACTGTTATTCCTCTTCCCATATCTTTGCTTGACAGCCTTTTAATTTCAAAATTATAATAATTCAGGGGGAGGGGGTTTACATTTTCCATTTCAGGGGAGGCTCTGCCTTCCTTAGCAGACACCTGTCTTTGCAAACCAAGACATGCACAAACCCAAACCCACCAAACAAAACTCCACAATTTTCCCTTTGTTCCAAGCCTGGCTGTTGGTGGCAAACCCAAAAATGCCATTTGCAGAGTCCATGGATGATTTTTTTCTGGGATGTTTGCCACCAGCTGAAGGAACTCAGGGTTCTCCTGGAACAAGGAGTTTCCTTGTTCAACTCATGTGCAACAACCACAGACCTCAAAAAGGGCACAAAAAGAACTAAAATTATCCCAATCAGCATGGAAACACTCAGAATTTTATCTCAACACTCTGGTCAGGTTTTGGTTCTTTTGTTGCCTTTTTTCTCATAAAAACAACTCAAACGCCTTGAATTTGACCAATGCTGGACACGTCAGATTTTTATGGTCACAAAAAGTAAGAAAGAAAAAAGTAATTTATAGGCAAATCCACCCTGTCTGTACCAGCTGAGCGAATTCTGCTCTGACAAGATCCCGTAGATAAATTTCTGTTTCATTTCATGGTATTTCTTCCAGCATGATGTTCCAACCAGAAACCACACTGGGAACAATTTGGGATGGAATAGAAAATGATAATGTCTAGACAGCAATGCTGCCTGAAGTATTTTCAGGGAATATAAAAAACAAGCATTAGCAGCAGCTCTAATAGCTACAAGTTAATAATGACAATGTTAATTTTAATTTTAATGATTCGAGGTGGGCACTTAAAAAAAAATCCACAAAACAAAATCAATGAGCTGGAATAGGAATTTTAATTTGGAAAGCTGGACAATTATTAATAATTTGTATTATTCAATTAATAGTGACTTTTCTAATTAATAAGATGCTTTATGTCCCCATCTGGCATTTAAAGACATCATTCATTTTTATTCTTGGGAAATAAACAGCTGCAAAGGGGGTTGATGCACTGATGGGAGAGAGAAATTCAGCACTGAACAGGCCAAGGGGAAACTTCAACACAAACACCACGACAGCTGTTGGAAATTTTCACCTTCTCTATCTCCTGTCCCCTTTCCAGGACTCCCACTGAACCAAATTTGGCCTTTTCACCTGTGCCTAGTAAAGATTTCCATGGCTTGTCCCTTCCCTGCCCATTGTCAGGAATTTTCCCGGAGGCGCCAACGGAGTTAAAGGATTCTTCCACCACCAGCTTTGACTTTCAAATGGAAGCTGCGGGCTCAAGACAAATTCATCATTCCAGTGCCCAGAACGGAGCTGCTGGAGCTGCAGGAAATGAATCCAGGCCGTGGATCACCAGCCATGTGTGCAGTGCTGCTCCCAGAATTAATGGATGCTGTGGCACGCCTTGGGAATGCTGCAGCCCGTTCCAGTCAGCTGCAAAAGGACAGAGGCAAAATTCTGTTCTGTTTTTTCTCCTTTCTCTCTCTCTTTTCTTCCTTCCTGCCTCCTTTGAGAATCCACGCTGCAGGGAGCTGCTCCACGGAGTAATTCTTGATCTGGCTTGGAGGAATTCATGCCCGGGCTCTGAGTAAGGGCTGCTGCTCAGCATCAACCCAGTGCTACCTCCCACTGTCCCAGGCTGCTCCAACCTGTCTTGGGCACTGCCAGGGATCCAGGGGCAGCCACAGCTCCTCTGGGAATTCCATCCCATCCCAGCCAGGAATTCCTTCTTAATTCTTCTCCAGAATCACCTCCCTGCACAGATGTTCCAGTGGCTCCCTGGTGCCTCCAGGCCAGAAGACTTTTTCCATCCCAGCTCATCCCATTCCACTTGTTTCTCCAAAACATCCAGCAAACATGACAAGGACAGCTGTTTGTTTTTAGGAATTCATTCTTGGCACATAAAAACATCAAGCTGCCAAGAGATTTTCTCTTTTAGCCAAAACCCTTCCCTGACCTTGGACTGAGGTGGACCAAGGCCCTGATTTCCTCCAGTTTGTAATGAAGAGCTCAAGGAACAGCAGGTCTTGGATCCCCACTGGTGACTTAGGCACATTTACCTCCCCAAATCTGCAAATCCTCATGTACAGGTGTATTTTTCTCTCAGGTGCCACAATGTCAGTGCCACCAAGCCCCAAAGGAACAGATTTTTACAGATACCCAGAAGATGCCCTTAAAAAGAGAGAAATAAATAAGCAGAAGGAGCTGTTGGAAGGGCAACGGATGCAAATTCAATATCTCCTGATTTTATTCCAGGCTTTTGCCAGTGACTTAATGAACAATCACAGACAAGCCACTTCATGTTGTTTCTCAATACATTAATTAGGAATAACAACACTCATCTCCCAGGCAGCTCCACAGCTGAAGGTGCAGCGTGGCAAAGATTTCCTTTTTATTGTGTTTAAAAAAAAAACCAACACCACTTGGAGATGGAAACAATTTGCCAGAATTTTCCACATCAAAACAAACAGCAACTCCCCCAGAATGCCAGGAGCAAGAACAACAAAGCTTTGTGCACACCCAGGGGCACCGCTGAGGATCCAAATTCATTTGCCATGAAAAAACTACAAATTTAGGGTCATGCTCCACTAAGTAAAAGGCAAAAGGCTCAGGGAATTTTGTAGCAGGTTTTTTCCATGCCTAATGGTCCCATTTGGAAGAATATATCATATATATTTAGAAAAATAGACTTTCAAGTTGTTGATGCTCCCATTCTTGCTGAATTTGCTTTCCAGATGTTTTGGAGGTTCAGAGGAAAGGGAGGAGGAGCTGAGGCATCAGGACATTCCTGTGTCCACCCTTCTGGAGTGGGGAGCTCAGCAGCAGATCCTCTCCCACAGCTGGGAGTCACCACAGGGCCCCACTCACCAGGACATCAACACAAATGATTTAATTAATTAAATTAATTCAATATCCCAAAAGCTGGGAGAAGGAAAGGTTCTGCTGTGATTCCCTAGAGAAGATGGGAGGCACAGAAAAATGGCTTTACTTTCCACACTGGACACACAGCACCTGGAACTGGCTTTGGAATTAAAATCCAGAATGGTTTGGGTTGGAAAGGACCTCACAGCTCATCTGGATCCAACCCCCTGCCATGGACAGGGGATAATTTTGCATTTTGTTTTCTGTTTTATAGACAAAGTAAAGATGATTTCACTGTTGTCACATTGGTTTGGGCTCTGAACTCTCGAATTCCGTGTCTGTTGGAAATTCAGGAATAGAACAGCCATGGCTGAATTGGCTCAGCATGGTGACAGCTGCAGAGCCTGCATTGAAAATCCCATTTTTCATTGATATTTTAGAATTCCAAACGTTCATGGACTCACGCTGGGTCAAAACCAGTTCTGGGAGCTCCAGCTTGGCTCCAGCCAAGGACAATGCCAATATTTGCATTCCCAAAGAACCAGGTGGGATGGTGACACATTTCTGCTAAAGAAGGGAAATTTGGGTAACTCTGAGTAACGAAAATTTGAGTAATTTGGGTAACTTTGAGGAGTTTGAGTAACTCTGAGCATCCCTCAACACCTGTAAGAGCCACCAGGTCACAGGAAGGTTTGGTCACCCCCAGGTCACATCTTGACTGCAGGGGTGTAGAATCAGACAGAAAGATAATGACCTTAAAATGTCTCGCAGAAATGATGGAAAGAGCCAGAGTTTAATCTTAAAAGTCATCATTGATCATTTTAAGGACTCTTTGACGTCCCTCTCTTGAAACAATGTAATTCTCTGTAATTATCCCTGCAATCTGGGAGTTTGGCACAGCACACTGGGAGCCCCTGGGATAACTGAGTGCTGCTTTTGCCTGTGACAAAATATAAAATATCCCCAGGGTGGCCCCATGGGGGTGACACAACCCAGGTGTCCTTTGCCTTCTCACCCACCTGGATATGCTCCAGGAGATTGATGGAAATCATTCCTTTCCTAAAATCCAGGTAGAGACATCCACAGCCTTTCCCTCACTCACTCAGCAATTACCTGGCTGAGATAATTATTCCCCTCTTTCAGGTCGTTCAAAGCAGATTTATTAATTGTATAGGAAAGAAAGGTGCCTACAATGTCTTCCATATTTCCTTTATTAATTTTTAATTATTTTCTCTTAATTATTAGGACCCACTCTGCAATGTCCTGGATGAGTGCTCATAATTAAAGTTCAAGTATTTGCTCTAAATTAAATCTGATCTCAGCTCTTGGGCAGAGGGAGGTGTGTGGGGGGATTTTTTTCCCTTTTGAACATGGAAAATTGAGGAAACACATTTGTTCCTGCCATCCACAGACGAGCTGCTTCTCTACGAGACAAATATTCCCCCAAGTTAATCTGGAGGTGGTTACATAATGCAGAATATCAATTTTGGGGTGGCATATGGTCAGAATAACAATTCCAACGCAGCTCTGGAGTGCCAGTGACCATCATTGCTCCACAAAGGACCTCTCTGGGGCCATGCGTTCATTCCATCCCCTGCAGCTGAGAAAAAAACCCCAAAAAATGAGAAATGCTTCCCATTTTCCCACATAAATACTTCCCTCAAGGCCACAATCCCTCACCTCCTGGCATGGCTCCAATTTATTAATCCAACCCCACTGCAATGAAAAAAAAAATCCATTGTGGGCGCCACAAAGTCCCTTTTCCTCTGCCCCATCCAGCAGTTTCCAGATAAAAATTGGGATGAGCACCATGAAATACAGCCCTGAAAGCTCTTTGCCCCCATTTTAATACAGCCCAGAAGTTGCCTGCAAATTCACCCTGAAAATTCCCAATCCAAGGGGAACAAGCCCTGAAAATTCCTGATCCAAGGAAAACAAGCCCTCAGAATTGCTGAACCAAGGTAAAGTCCTGAAAATTCCTTGTCCAAGGTGCTTTTTTGTGTTCTTGTTGGATCCCTTTTGGTTGGACAGGTTTGTGCTTTAATCCCATCAGATTGTGAGTCAGTTCTCCCAGGGATGCCAATGGAATTATAGAGAATTCCATTGGTTTTAGTGAGGCTAAAACCTGTCCTGGAGAATGAATATATAGAAGTCTTAAAAAAAAAATAAAATAATAAAAAAAAATATATATAAATAATTTCTATCTCTGGACCTGTACTGGATCCCTTTTGGTTGGACAGGTTTGTGCTTTAATCCCATCAGATTGTGAGTCAGTTCTCCCAGCGATGCCAATGGAATTATAGAGAATTCCATTGGTTTTAGTGAGGCTAAAACCTGTCCTGGAGAATGAATATATAGAAATATTAAAAAAAAAAAAAAATATATATAAATATATAAATATAAATAATTTCTATCTCTGGACCTGCAATGCTGTTCATTCCTCCAGGTTTGATCCTGCAGGACTGGAGGATCCCAGCCATTCCATGGCTTGGAAAGCACAGAGAACTTCATTTACATCCTGAATTTCAGGGCTGCACATGTCCAGAACACAAACCCACCACCTTCCTCCTCTCATTCAATCTGATGATGATGATTTATGCAGCTCTGAATGCCAACTTGCAGCTTGGGCTGCTCTACAAGGAGCACACAATTTCCATGTCTGGGCTTAGCAGTGGAACTCTGAGCTTCAGAAAGGCAAAAACCACCCAAAATCATAATTTCATGTAAAAATTCCATTTTCAGCCATCATTTCTTATTCCTATCTCATGTGAAAATCTCTCACACAGGCATCTGACACCCAAATTGTTTCCCAGAGACCTTCCATGGTGTGAGGGCCCCACAGTGTTTGGAAACAATAGGAAATATGGAAAAACAATCCCAAATCAGAGCGCTAAACCAAAACCGCTCTGGGGGAGATTATCCAGAGTTAGAGATCAGTGGAAAACGCAGAAGGACTTTCTCCATGCTCCCTCCAAGCATCATTCCCAACATTTCTGGGAACTATTTTCAGCATTTGATCTGTGCTGGCGTCAGTTGTTGCTAGCCAGAGTAATCTCCTTTCACTGGGAAATAAAAAGGCTCGGTGAGATTATGTAAAAGCAGCCAGGAATAGCAGGGACTATAAATACCCAGGGTGGGGGGACTGGCAGCAGCCAGACACGAGGGATCTTTGGGCAGCACCAACTTTTGGGTGCCTTCAGCAGGAGCTCACCCTTTGGGCAGGAGCTGCGACGTCTTGAAATGATCCCTCAGGCAGATTTAGGCTGGGATTTTGGGAGCTGGATCAGCTTCTGATCAGTCAGGACTGAGCTTAGCCACAAAGAGTGAAATCTCACATTTCTAGCACTGGAGAAAAGCTGGGACCTGTCTAAAGCTGAGTCAGGTCTAAAAGTGGGTCAGGTCTAAAGCTGAGGCCTGTCTAAAGTTGAGTCAAGTCTAAAGCTGGGACCTGCCTAAAGCTGAGGCCTGAACAAATCTGAGGCCTGTCTAAACCTGAGTCAGATCTAAAGCTGAGACCATCAAAAGTTTTTGTGTTAGCAGTAAATTCTGGGTCGGACACTAACTTGATGCATTAGAAAACTGTGCCAAGGCACACTTTTATTCCTGTCATGGAAATATGGGGAATAAGGTCCACATATCACTGCTGCGGCAAGCTGACACCCAACGAGATTTATGCTGTTTGAAAACCCCTCCCAGCACCCTCAGAAACCCCGAGGAGTGAGGAAGTTACACCTGCATTGCTCCAAGGAGGAGGAATGATCAGCCCCAGTGAGCAGGGCACACGAGCATCTCCCCACCCAGCCCACCCTGCCATGAAACCTGCAGGGAAATTGCTCACAGGGCCTTTTTTTCCCCCCTAAACCCTGTCCTGCAGAGCCTGGGAGCTCCTGTGAGCCCCAGGAAAATCACATTTCAGAGGTCACAGCCGTTCTCCAGGTGCTGCTTTTGCCTGTGACAGAATATCCCCTGGATGGGCCATGCCAGAGCAGGGAAAAGCAGTGCAGCAGATTAAGGAAAATCCAGAGAAGTGCTTTGCTGAGCAGAATGTGCACGAGCACTGCCCTGAGTGATGGCTCAGGATCTCCTTAAATCAGACAGAGCTGCTGGAAGGACTCCCCTGGCTTTAGCTCCTGCCTGTAATCAACCTTTCAGGCACTTCCCAGCTCATCTCCTGTCAATTTATGGCTGCTGGGCACCCCCCAGATCTCACCAGCCTTGGTCCCACTGTCCTGCCCTCACCTGAGAGCTCCCTGCCCATGCCCTGAGGTCCACAAGGCCCAGGAACTTGGGGACAACGTGGTGATCCATTGTTTCCAGGGAGCTGCCACTGGAATTCCTCATGCCAGCCCCACACCAGGTCCCTCCCCAGGCCCTGCACCCTGCCCTGGCACATCCAGCTGCATTTTCACCCTGAGCTGCACTGAACAGCTCCGGTCTCTGAGCACTGGCTCTGCACTAGAAATCAATTTTATACTCATCTTGTTCAGCACAACATCCTCCAGTGTTTACAGATTCGGCCATAAGTCACAACTGAAAATATTATCTTTATCCCTCCCCCTCTCAAATCCCTGTCTGTCCGTTAGATCCCATCAGAAATTCCGTATAATGAATAGAAAAAGTGCCAATGCCAAGCCAGTCCCCAAAACCCTGCAGTTTCATCCTGAGAATAAAGTTTAAAACCGATTTCAAGACGTCATAATTAAGAAATCTGTGACAGTCTGAACGTGAAAAGCCAAAGGCACGCTCTGCTTTTAATTCATTCCACTCCTCACCAACAATGCAGATGCTCCGGAGCCGGGGATTGCATTCCCTCCCTGGGAGCTCGGGAACAATGGGATGTGAGGATGATGGAACGCCAGCCTGCATGGCTGATCCAGCCCCGTCTGCCTCTGCAAGCTCAGGGACTGCACTGCTCCCTGGAAAGGAATTAATCTCCTTCCTCCTGCCAGCCTCTCACCTACCAAAGGATCCTTGAGAATCTACCCCAGGGAGCAGCTGGATCCTCAGGAATCACTGCCTACCCCAGGGAGCAGCAAAGCTTTTTGGCTGACCTGGTCCCTTCACGTCCCTCTCTCTGGGTTCTGATCCCCAGCCAGGGCTCAAGCCTTGCAGAATTAAAACTCAGCTCCTGCAGCTCCCAACTGCTCTCCCTTCCCTGTCCCAGATCATCCTGACTAATTGCTGTGAGTGGACAAAACCAGGGAGCATTTGCCAGGCAAACCACGGGGGAATCACAGCAGTGCCAGGGAGAAAGATCTCAATTTCAGCCCAAACAAAGCCCCCAGTGAGGCAAACCCCACCAGCACGGAGATGAGGATCTGCTCTGCACGTCTGGAGCTGATGCACGGTGCTTTGGTGATGTTCTCAGGGAGCTGAAATAAATATATCTGAAATTCACATGTGTCTGTTTCATCCATTTGTATCAGCAGGGCTTCCAAGTCCCTTATTAAGAAAGCACAGCTAATGACAGAAGGCAAATGCTAATTTTGTTTGGTGGCTCTTCCTCCATTCAAGTTCACTGATCAGGCAGACAAATTAAGAAAGATTGTGAGCTGATCCTGGAGCCATTTGTTCGACATCTCCCCGAATCAATGCCTGACACAACGAAGCATCTTTGTGCAATAGAATTTTATTTGTCATGTTGGGCCAGAAGCAGCAGTTAATAATTCACTGCACAGCTCCACGAAGCTCCCTCGCTCTCTTTCACACAACCTTGCAGTTTCACAGGCTCTTGTTAGGAGCAGCTTAAAATAGTCTGTTATCAGAGCTGTGGTCGCTGTCAGAGCCCCAGCAGAGGCACTGCTGTGATCGTTCTGACAAGGGAACAAAATAAACAAGCCAGGAACTTTGGGAAGGACATGGACATGTGGAATCCATCCCCACGGGATGGCCACTCCGGAGCTCAGACCCAGAGAGATGGAGAAAAAGGGCAAATCTCCAACACTCAGCTGCTCCCCCAACCTTGTCACTGGAGCCAGGGAATGCTTTGGGCTGGAAGGGACCTTAAATCCCACCCAATCCCTGTGCCATGGGAAGGGACACTGCAGCAGAGCAGGTTGCTCCAAGCCCTGTCCAAGCTGGCCTTGGAGTAATTTCTGGTTCAGATTTGGATTTTCTGCTTCCCCAAGTCCTTGGCTGCTGGCACATAATCACCTGCCTGGGGTGCCTGGGGTCAGAACAGTCCTGTTCAGGTCAAGGTGCCTGGAAATAACAGAGTGGAGAACACGGGTAAATATTCCAAGCAGCCAGGCTTGGTGATCTCTGATCACCGCAGAAACCGCCAAAGCAGCGAACAAAGCTCTCAAGTAAGAGGAGTAGTTAGAAATGGTGCCACCTCTGAGTCCAGCACACCGTGCTTCATTCTGCAGGGTCAGGCCACTTCCCGTCCTCAATCTCCAACCTGCCACATCTGATTTAGCTCAGCTCCCTGATTTCCAAGCTCACGGAGCAGGGTGTCAGTTCCAAGCGTCACCCCGGCCTTCGCTGCGCCGCAAAAGCAGCGATTCACACACCCCCAGGTCTTCAGGACAACAAATAATATTGTTCTCTGTGGAAACAGAAAAACCCAGAGACAGAATTGCTCCTCCCAGCCGTGAGCTGCTCTCCCCAAACCTTCACTCACAGCTCCGTGCAGGGGCTCTCATGCTGGGCAATCCCTGGCGAGTGCAGGTGAAGCTCACCTGAGCAGCTCAGAAAGGCTCTATCTGCCCAGGGTGAAGCTTTAGGATTTGATCCAAACAAACCCTGGCAGAGGGGGCATTCCCACTGCTACCTTAAAACCTGGCAAGGTCATCCTGAGGGCCAACAGATCCTGGAAAGAAAAAGGTCAAGGAAACTTGTGGCTGAGGGAGTTGGGAATGTCCAGCCTGGAGAAGAGCCCCTTAATTTCAAAATAATAATAATTTGGAGGAGAGCGGGGTTTACATTTTCCATTTCAGGGGAGGCTCCTGCCTTCCTCAGCAGACTCCTGGCTTTTCAAACCAAGAGGTTTTGATAACAAACTTGAAAGCAGACTGGCTGGTGAGCACCATGGCCTAACCCCTGGATGCTCCTGGTCACGTTCCAGAGGGACTGAGAGCTGTTCCCTCCCTGAGCATCCCCAGGGATTACCTGGAATGGGGGGATTAGAGCAGTGCAGCAGCTGGAAACCCCATCCCCCTCCTGCCTCCCCTGTGTGGAGGAACACAATGGAAATACTCCATGGACACGTTATTTTTGGTGGAGTGTCCCTAATTTAAGTTTTAGCCCCTGGTTTTATCTCTTTTTGGAAAACTTGATTGGATCCTGGGGTATGAGAAGTCAGAAGGAGCTTGGGCAAGAGCTCAGGGCTCCATCCAGGGTTAACAAGGGAAATATTGCAGGGAGAGAGGAGCCTAAAGTGGATTATCTGGAGGTTCCTTCTGGCTTTGAAAACAGACAAATGGAATCTGTGAGCCAGCTGATTATCCCACTGTCCTCAGCCTGAACTCGGGGCCACCGAGGGGACAATCCCACACCACCGGCTTGGGCAAGGGAAAACCTGAAATCAAACAAGGTGCAAAAGGTTCCCAATTATTTATTTAGGCCCCTGGAGATAAATTCTCTCCTTAGGGAATGCTGCACATTCCTGCTTGCTGCCTATCCCATGGCTGACAGCAAAATCCCACAGGTTTAGAGCAGAAATCACCCATCAGATTCTGATCACTGAGTTTTAGGCAATTTGTTATTAAAAAATCCACCAAAACCCATTAATCCTTCATGCACAACCACCTGGTGGCTGGATTTTAGGGAGCTGGAGCTTTGTTATTGCTCTCTGATGTTTCTGAATAAAAAATTCTGGCAAAGGAGCACAAATTTTACATCCCCGTAGCACCAAAGTAGCACCAAATCCCAGGAAAACACCAGGAAAAGCCACCCCACTGCCCAGGACAGCACACAGTGTCACCTCTCTGGTGACACCAACCACCGTGGCAACACCTCCCTGACACCGATGCAAATATTGCAACAATTTCAGCACCAAAAGAGGAAAGAAAGGGAGAATAATTCCACCAGACACAGACACAGCCGTGTCTAAATTAAAATATAAAGCCCAAGCAGGCTTAGAGAATATCCTGATTAGCCTTGAAAAACTGTTGTGCATTAAAGAGACCCTAGAATATATTTCATTTTTTTCAGTCCAGCAGAGGAACCCACTGATGCTCTGCCATTTGTTCATTTACAGCAAATATTAACACGAGGCCCAATTTTCTGCCTGGCAAAATCATTTTAATTTTTACCAAGACGAATGTTTGGAAGGGCGAGGAATAATTAAATCATTTTCTACTCCAAAAGAAGCCTCACGGTCTCGTCGTGGGGTTCCAGTGTTTTGTAAATCATCTAATGATTTTCTGCTCGTTTAAATATTGCCTCCCCATCCCAAACTGATTAGCCAAGGGAAAAAATACAGGGTGGAGGCACTTGCAGGAGGGATAAAGTTCTTAAATCATCCAAAGACTTTCTGCTCCTGGGAGCATCCCTCAGCCTGGGAAGCTGGGATAATCAGCAGGGCAAATTTTGGAGCACCAAAACCCTGAGCAGGAGACCCAGACACAATCTGCCACATGCCACAGGCAGGTGGAGAAAGGAGATTCATGTTTGGAACTCGAAATAAGCTGATTCCTATCAGAAACTAACAAATGGCACCAGAGATTCCTTCAGTACCAATTTGAAGATTTCTTCTTCTTGCCAGAATGAATCTGGAATTCACCTCTGTTCAATGACAGAAAATCAAGTTTTAAAAGCACAAGGCTGATATGCAGACAGAGTTTTTAAAGGACTGGAGGTTTTTTTAGGGGGGGAGGGAAGAATATGACAAGTTAACAATGGTTGCAAATTATATTAAAATCTTATTGAAAAGAAAGGAAGACTCGCTTGCTCCTACAGGCAGCAAAACTGTAACCTTCCAAAAGCATCATTATTCTGCTGTTAAAATGACAAAAAAATAACCCTCTGCCCCCAGAGATAATGCAATTTATTAGTATTTCAGTGCTGAATGCACTTGTCAAATATTTAATCATCCGATTCTTTACATTAGAAACTCTGCAGAGGGAGCCTGTCACTGGGGAATAGTAACAATCCACAGGAGTGGGAATAGGTTTGGAGGATACTTATGGAGAAAAACTGGAGATACCAGTGGGGAAGAAGGTTCTGCTGCTGCTGTGCTCTGAGGAAAACCTCAGGAGGGGGTGGAAAATGGGAGCTGTGGGAACAGCAGGTCTGGTCCTGATGTCTTTTGGGACTAACTAAAAACAGAGTCAGACAAAATTAAAGGAATAAAAAGCATTTCAATTTATTGAAGGGCCTTCAGGTACATTTAGGGAGACAAAGCCCCCCAGGGGCTGCACCCAAAATGGACTCATAGGCTTCACACTTTTGTAAGTTTGGTTCATTTGCATATTGGGGCTAATCTTCCAATTACAGCTTCAGGTAATGAAGTCATTGACCCCAAATTTGGTGTCCCCAACTCACTTTTGTTTCCATCTCTGGGCCCTGAGGCTGTGAGGTGTCCTTGGTCCCCAGGCCTGGAGAGGAATTGTTGTGTCTGCCCCAAATGGGGAAGAAGCAGCTCACACTGAGCATGGAGCTCAGAGTTACACACTAAAAAACTGCAGGATTACAGACAGATGAAAATATGAAAGCTCAAATCCTAAGGCATCAGTCCAGGCCTTGATTTGCTCGATGCACACCTGAGAGAAGATTTGCACCCTGGGATTTCGGGGTGTCTCACACACAGAGAGCAGAGATTCCTTGTAAAGGGGCAAGGGAGCAACAGGCTTGGGGAATGCTGGCCCTGGCAGTCTGCTGGGTCTGGAGACTCCAGGAAATCTGGATCCCTGTCAATGAGAGGCACATCTGGGAGCTCCAGGGGCTGGTGGAGCTCCAGGGGCTGGTGGAGCTCCAGGGGCTGGTGGAGTTCCAGAGAATGGTGGAGCTCCAGAGGCACATGGAGTTCCAGAGCCAGTAGGCACATCTGGGAGCTCCAGGGGCTGGTGGAGCTCCAGGGGCTGGTGGAGCTCCAGAGGCTGGTGGAGCTCCAGAGAATGGTGGAGCTCCAGAGGCACGTGGAGTTCCAGAGCCAGCCCTGATGGACAGGGTGAGGTGCTGGAGGCCAGGGACAGGACAGGACAGGACAGAACCTCAGTCTCACTCCTGGATTTTCCTCTGGCTCCCTGGGCACCGAGGCGTGAGCTGACAGAAGGAACAGCGTTGAGTTTAACTCGGAATTTAACACAGCTGGCACAGCTTCCTTAACTCTGCGCCCTCCTCTGGCTGTTTCCTGCCCAATTCCTTCAACGCTTTGTTTTCATTTCTCCTGCCCAGCTGCCTCCCCTCCCAGTCTGCTCATTGCCACTTTGCCTCTCGATGTAAATCAGGAGTGCACAGAAAATCTCCGTGATAAAACACCTGCTCCCTTCAGAACAATCCCCAATCCTGACAAGTGACCTTTCCATCAAACTCCATCCACTGGTGCCAAGAAGAATTTCAAATCTGTCTTGAGTGAGGAATTCGGGTGCTTTAACCTGCAGAGATTTATGGCTCCAGAGAATATTTAACTTATGAATAAGCTGATTGTTGTTGGCCTCACTTTGTAAGAGAGTGTTTGAGTCAGCAGTGTGGCTGAGTGAAGCCTTCCTGCAGGTGAAATGTGTTTCCATCAGTCATTCCCAGGAATCCAGCTCAGCACTTCCAGCAGAACCCCTGCCCTGCTCCTTCAGCTCCATTTCTCACCCTCCCCTTGCCATCAGGATCTGCATGGACAGAGCACAGAGCTGATTCCTTGACCCAGGACAGATATTCCTGACACAAATGTGAGCCAGGAGGCAAAAACCAGACCAGGGAATGCATGGAAGTACATCCCAGCCAGTGTGAGATCCGCCCCCAGAAAATGGAATTTTTCTCCCAGGAAAACTGCTGTTTCAAATTTAATTTGCTTATAACAGGAGACCAAGACAACACCTGCTACTTTCAGCAAAAGAGCTCTGGACTTGTTTCCGCCCTTGTAGACAAAAGATTTTTAATGTTTTCAGGAACACAGAAACTGAGAACGCCAGCACAGATTCCAGTTTTATGTACATAACACCCTGATAGCCACAAATCCCATGTAAATCTGGGCAATTTATACTGATTTATCTGCAGCCTTAACAACAGCAAACTACAGACAGAATGTTTCTCCTAAAGGATGTGGAATTCCAGCAGGCGTCCACACTGGTTGGTTAATTATAAATTATGGTTTTACCCCCTGAAAAATGGCAAAGTGTCCCTGTGACATGGGCTGGGGTCAGGAATTCATATAAAGATATATTCACTGTTTGATTCACATGGTCAGAATTCATCTGCAGGACAAGAAAAATCACACTCTGCACCTCATCTCACTCACTGCTATTCCAGAAATCATCCTGGATGACCTGAGGGATGAACCACAACAGGATCTGGCTGAAATTAAACCTCCAGCCAATGGTGTGAGGTTGTACCTTGTGCTCTACTGAGAGGGAAAAATTATCAGTTAATATCACTGAGACTTAAATCTCTTTGTCATGAGGTTTTAACTTTTCTATTTTCACATTCTGTGCTGCTTTAGTGTGTGGGCCTGGGCTTCGTGTTAGGGGATGGTGAGCTCTCTGCACAGAGCAGGGAGACAAAGCAACTCCTGCTCTAGCTGGGGACCAAGGACAAAGGATCCAAATCTCAGGCCCAAGAGGACAAACACCGTGGGCTGGAGAGAGAAAAATAAGAAGGATGGGACTGCATGGACTAAAGCTGTAACTGGACAATTAGCTGCAATATGCAAATGGATAAAAATTTAAAAAGTGTGAGACCTCGTGACTGGCTGTCCATTTTGTGACTATTTTGGGTTCATCTGGGGTGTAGCCCTAACTAAACTCTTGTGTTGACCAAGGTGGATCCACTGAGGCCTTCTAATAAATCCCTGCTTTATTCTTTACCTACTTTATTCTTTAACTCCGTCTTAGTCTCCGTTCTAAGTCAGCCTTCACAAGGCATCGGTCAAATCTATTTTTGTTGGAATTCCAGCAGCCCCTCAACCCACAGGACTGTGGTGTTTGTCCAGAGCAGCTGTGGCTGCCCCTGGATCCCTGGCAGTGCCCAAGGCCAGGTTGGACAGGGCTTGGAGCAGCCTGGGACAGTGGGAGGTGTCCCTGCCATGGCAGGGGTGGCACCGGGCAAGATTTAAGGTCTTTCCCAACCAAACCATTCCATGATTCCATGGTCCTGGTATCACCATCCCATGGTGCCTGGTATCACCACCACTCACAGCAGCAAGAGCAGAGAAATTCCAGTGTGGGGGAGCTCCACACCCCCAGCAGTGCCAGCCTTGCACCCCGCAGCTCCTGGCGCTCACACGGTGTGAAACTGCCCTGAATCAGATCCGTGTGATCCGACTCACACGTTGCTAAAAGGCACATGAGCCCCCCAGATCCCCTTCCTGGGAGCACAGGGATTGACTCATCCTGCCCACTCCCAAAACTCAGCTTCTCTTTCAAAATAATCCGATTTTATCTCTCAAAGTTAAACTTGCTGGGTGGGGCTCTGGTGGAAGTTGTCCCTTCCCATGGCATGGGGGGAACGAGATGGGTTTTGAGGTTTGTCCCAACCCAAACTGTTTTGGGATTCTGGGATTATAAATTCTAGAGTCCCTCACTGAAAACGGAGCTCCTTCCTTCCGAATTCACCACACATGGATTGTCACATCCAATTTATTCCCTTAAAAATTGAAGATTAAAGAGTCACAAGTGTAGAATAAAAAGGGATAGAAGAGGAATAAGGAAAAGAAAGGATTGTTGTCTCCATATGGAAAGTGTGCAAGGCACTGAAATGGTAATATTAATATTAAAATTAATATTAACCTGAGTCACTTTGCCGTGATGAGTGCAGAGTTACAGGAGAGCAGGTGTGGGGGAGGCAGCAAGGGGAATGAAAAGTGACAATAAAGGCACCAATAAATCTGAGCCATCAGAGGGTGGCACTGCAGGGGAGAAGTCACAAGTTTCTTGTCCATATTTACTTTACCAAATCATGGTTTGCTCGCTGTCACTGACATTTACTGCGCTAAAAGGCCGTTAAAGCTCACCTGGCAAATTCCAAAAGCCATTCCTGGCCTGATCCCCGCATGCCCTCTGTGCTGGGGGCACAGGCTGGAGCACAGGAGCAAGGGCACGTGGGGATAATTAACCTCCCCCTTGTTTGCCTCACCCAGCACAGCCCATTCCTCCCTCAGAACAGAACTTCTGTCAAAGAGTTCTGAAGAAAATGTTCCTGAACAAACCCATGGCTCAGACATCACATTCCTTCAGCTGCACCTGGAATCACAGAACTTGGAATGCTTTGGGTGGGAAGGGAGCCTTCCCTTCTCCAAGTGAGCACCCCCAGTTCCCCCAGCCCGACTCCATTGGGCACACGGAAGATAAGGAATTCCCCAGAAGTTCAAACAGAACTAGAACCAAAACTTTCAGGTTTCTCCTCTCAATTTTCTCACAAATTTATTCATTGGTGAATTAATTTGGCTCAAGAGGAACTGTGCATAAAAAATCAGAAATATTCAGCCTGAAAAGCTCTTGGACACACCTGAGGATTGTAGGTCTGTGGGGTGGGTGCAGACAGTAGCTAACACTTTATAAAGCTCATATATATATATATGTATGTATATCTACATATATATACACACGTATATATGTATATATACATATATATACACATTTACATATATATATGTAAATATACATATTAAAAATACATATATATGTAAAGTTTAGAGTTATGCACTAATGCACTGCAGGGTTTGGAAAATACAAAGTCTGAAATCTTAAGGCATCAACTCCACCAACTTCTCTCTGAGCTGACTGACAAGTGCAGGACAAAATTCCTCTTCCCTTCCCTGATCTCCGTGCGGTTGATGCGCAGGGACCCAGCAGAGGTTATGGGGATTTATGCTCCCAATCTCTGCCCCTCCCCACGAGATTAATGCTGGTTTACACTCCATTAAAAAATCAGGCCATAAAACTGCCTTCACAGGGATGAGTTGGTCTCCAGTTGTGTGAAAGAGTAAGCGAAACTCAGCTAATTTTATTAGCGAGATTGATTTCTTGTCACCCTGTTCACGGTGCTCCTGCAAACTGCTGCAGAGCTGGGCTTGTCCTGCCAGCCCAGCAGAAGCAAGGATGGGAATATCCAGAGTTAATCTGCAAAAAAAAGGGAGGAAACAAAACCAAAAAAGAGGCCTGGGCTGGAGAGGGGAAGGATGGAAGAAAGATGGCAGAAGAGGGAAAAGTGACATCTGTGGGGTGCCAAATGTGATCTGGTTTAAAATCAACGAGAAGAAACGTTTCAGCGTCTTTGCAAGGGTTAGGCCATGGTGTGCACCAGGCAGCCTGCTTCTGAGTTTGTTTTCAAAGCCTTGGGAATTCGTCCAGGCTATTGGAACATAAATTGTGCTAAATTAAGAAAGAAGAGGCTGAGAAAGCAAATACCAAGACCACAAGAACAGAATAACAGAAGACTGTGAAACACCTGGGCTGTAACCAATCATGTACTCCAAGAAATGCAAGCAGAAAATGAGTGAACAAGACAAAAGCACCCATCAAGGAGTGTGTACTTAGTAGTTTGCAGAATCTATAAAAGTGTCTGCAAGGAAATAAAGAGGAGGAGATAAAATAATTTCAGGGAAAATCCAAGCTAGGATTGCAACTGGTGGCTGCTGTGTCCCTGTTTTGTGCTCTGCCCACTGTGTCAGACACCAGGAATACTCAGATTATCCAAATCCTGTGGGCTTTGGTGCTTTTCCAGCTCTGTCTGATTGTTTGAGTCACCTCGTTATTGACTTCTCTAAAGGGGGTTGGAAAACACACAGCAAACCCAAACAACTCAAACACACTGAACAATCCCAAAGAGCTGAACTCCAACCTCAGCTCAGGAAAATATTCTTCTCCTCTTAAATTTCTTTTCAATTTCTCTTGAAAGAGAGAAAGCCACATAATGTCTCTGACTTTAAAATCTGCATAAATAACCTGAATAATTGATGAGTTTTGCACTTTATCACCCTTCTGCACTGAATATGAATTAATCTTTTAAAAAACCTGAACAAAGTTGATAAAAAGAATGGATACATAAGGAGCATTTGTGGAGAAGAAGAAACAGAATTGGCATAGAAATGTGGAATGGCTTGGGTTGGAAGGACCTCAAATCCCATCCAGTGCCACCCCTGCCGTGGCAGGGACACCTCCCACTGTCCCAGGTGGCTCCATCAGGACCTTGGACACTTCCAGGGATCCAGGGGCAGCCACAGCTGCTCTGGGAATTCCATCCCAGCCTCTCCCCACCCTCCCAGACAGGAATTCCTTCCCAATATCCCACCAAATCCTACTCTCCATAACTCTGAAGCCATTCCCTGTGTCCTGTCCCTCCATCCCTTGTCCCCAGTCCCTCTCCAGCACACCTGGAGCCCCTTCAGGCCCTGGAACATGCTGGAAGCTCTCCCTGGCTCCTTCCCTTCTCCAGGTGAACATTACCAGCTCCCCCAACCTGGCTCAGCTGCTCCCACATAATCCCACCAGGCTGATACTGGTTCTAACTGGTCCAAAATAAATATCCAGATTGGTTCCGTTGCACCAAGTTGTATTTTAAAGGACCCCAGGCTTTCACTGCTGCCAAGCTGGAGTGGGCACAGCTGTTGACTCTTCATTGTCCTGTCTGTGCAAGCCTTTAATTCCTTGAACTCTGTGGTTTTTGTGTGTCCAACACAGCCCAGACTGCCCCAAAATCCCCACCTTCATCCCCAAAAACTGTGACTAAGCAGCACGAGGGCTGGAATTCCCAGCAGGCTGTGGATGTGTGTTTCAAGGACAGACTGCAATGAGGTGCTTTCATCCCTTTCAGACAAACACAAACCAAATCTGTTTTATGAGGTAAACTTTCAAAAATAAACCCCCACATAATCAGAGTGATGTGTTCATTTAATATAAACACTGAATGAATTCACTGTAAATGGTAAAAGAAAATTATTCCATCTCAACACCACCAAATATCAGAATATTCTCAGAATGAAGTGGGAACCCTTGAAGAAGATGTTTTGAATTATAAAGTTGCTCTGCCAGCAGAGAAATGTTTCCATGAAATGCTTGAAGTTTTAATGAAATTGCACATTGTGACAGAAAACTGTTCCCTAGAACATGTGTGCTCATTCCCACTCTCCAGCGATGGCTTTGAGGAGCCAGGATTGGGATACATATCATGATTTTATTTCAAGTGTGTGGTGTAAAGCACAACCTGCCACCTTCAGATTGACAGTTCCTGACAAAAGCAAGGTCCTGTCAGTAATTAAGGGAAGGGAAAAGGTTCCTGGTGCTGCCTGGCGTCTGTGTGCTGTGGATCAGTGTCTTAGGTTGGAAATGGGGGTGTGTATTTTATTTCCATCTGTCAGAGGTGGGGCAGTTCTCTGTTCATTGGGCAGTTTTATTTATCTCTTCCACATCCAGTCCTCCCTCCAGGAGATCTCTTCTGTTCATGGGCTATTAATTATTAATTATCTTCTGTTCATGGCCAGTGAGTGTCCTTGCATGGCTGATCAAATCCCATCATCCCATTGGGAGATGCTCCGCCCAGGGGGAGGAGCCAAGCATTCCTACCTGGATACAATCTGAGATTTGGGACACCCCAGCAGCCTTTGCCCACTGCATTCCCAGAGAAGCAGCTTTCTTCTCCACTGCATTCCCAGAGGAAGAGCAAAATCCAAGATGCAGCACCCTCAGTTTTCACATCCCATAATGATTTCCTGCGTGACTTTGAGGAGGATGATCCAGGCATGGCAGTAAAATGAGGAAAGGGAATTCTGGATTTCTTAGAAAGGAAATTACTACACTCCTGCCAAGGCACAAATCCCTGCCACCTTTCCAAAAGGTTCTTCCCTCCCCAGCAGGAATACAGTCAGGAAAAATGGGATTTTGTCCCTAGTGTGCTCTTAAAGAGTAAACAGTGAGAAAAACCAGCTCTGAAAGGGAAGCAGGGTTAGAGATGGGCTGAAAGAGACCTGATGCCACAGGGAAGGAGAAACTGTAAATACTGGCAAGAATATTAAAGCCATTTGTGCCTCTTGCTTTACGTGATTCAGGCCCTGTTTGCACCTGAGGCTGGAAAATCCGAGTTTAGGGAGAGCAGAAATTGGGCATGTAAGGACCCAACTCCAGCTCCAAGGAGCCTTCAAACCTGAGGAACATCCTGCAGGGAAAGGGCTGTCAATCCCTGGATCATTAACAGCTGTGAATATTTAACCCAGGGAAGAGCAATGAATTCTAAACAAGGAGCCACAAACACTGAGAATCCTTCAATTTAAGTGCTCACCCGTTATTTTTTAAACAACAATTTTTTCATTAGACCATTTTCCCCTCTCCCCCCCCAAGCCCCTGGCAGAGATTTTATTGTTGGAGGATGTCATCGGGGCTGTTTCAGATCTGTCAGAAATCATCTTCTCATCTGCCAACTTCTCCCGGGGAGGAGATGAGCTCATGTTCCGACTGACAAGATGTGCTGAAGAGCCTGGGCTTCACGGAGCCTGTGAGAAGCTGAACTTCCCCCATTGTGAGAATCCTGTCAGAGTTGGCCCTGCAATTTTCCTAATGACAGCTGCTGTCAGCCGAGGAGGGGAAATTATTCTGTTCAGCTGGGAATGCTGACAGGAGCTGCAGAAAGGGCCTGGGCGCTGGAGGGAAGAAAAAGGGGCAGGTATCTAAGGGAAGGTGTAGCAAATTCACCAAGCACACCAGAAAGACTCAACTCGAGGTATTTTCAGCCTCTTTCCAAAATCTTGGGGAGTTATTTACTCTGGAAAGAAAGGAGTGACACAAAATTAAATAAACCAACTCAGGAATAATGTTGGGTCCAGGAGTATTTCAGAAAGGTTCCCAAGGAGGGAATCTGTGATTCAAGCCCTCACTGGGCGAGGGTCTCAGACAGGTCCAGCTGTGTGCAGCACATGGAACTCCAGCAGGTTTTCCTCTGAGGATACCCAGGCCAAAACACAGCTCTGCTGCTGAGAAAAGGGAAAAACCAAACCCAGAAAAAAAGATACAATGACAATTCAAAATTCATCATCTCCTAAGGAAGAGATTAAATGTGTTACGAGCAGGAAACTCTTTCCCCAAATGGGGAGGGAGACTCAAGTGTAGTAGCCTGAGGTTCCAGACTTGTATTTGTTATGCAAAACTAGCTAAAACTAACTAAAAACAGACCACAAAAATCCACATGATCACAAAGTCTGGAGTGATTTTTATCTCCTAAACAGTTTTCCAGCTGTTGCACTTGTAATTAACACCATAACAGCTTTTTGCCTTTCTAATTTCTGTTTCCAGAGGAAGAAAAGATAAATCAAGAAATGAGAAAGGGAAGCTTTGCTGGACAATTAAGAACAGCCAAACCAAACAAAACCCCTGCAAATTATTCCCAGCTTAAAATCTTGTCAGTGTCTCAGTGGCTTTAAATCCTATTCAGGTGATTAGTCAGTTCCACTGTCAGAAAGATTAAGAGATTGATCTTTGAGGAGGATTAGAAGAAGATTTTAGTTATTTTTCTAAGCACAGTGCATATTCTTAGTGGGAAGTTTCTCCTCCTAGACCTGGCTGTTACCTCATTAAGAACAATTCTGCTCCTTCTGTCCTTTCACAGCCTCCTCCCGTGGATGATCAGGTGACAGAGCCATGCACAGAGCACTTGGAAAACATCTGAGATAAACACAGCCCGTGGATGTGGTGGTGGGGCTGGGGAAAACAAGGAGGAGCAGCTGATCCTGTGGGAGCAGCCAGTTCTCCGTGAGCCACCCGTGACCCATGAGCCACAATTTAGGGAGCTCTGTGTTGTAGAGGACAAAACCAGGGGGATGTTTGTCCTTGGTCCATACAGATCCTGATGAGGTGGGGCTGCTGCAGCACAGATGATGGGAAATGGTCCCACCAGCAGGGTGGGTGCACCCCAAATCAAGCCAGGCTGCCAGGATCTGCAAGAAAGCATCAGTCCTAGGAATTATAATTCCACAGTAATATAATTTAATTATAATTGCAATAATGATATATATTAATATATATAATTAATTCTATCTGTATATCTATCTATCCATCTATATCTATATTGACAGACAGATATATAAATGTAATTTCCATTCCCACTAATTCTTTCACATCATTTTGCCCAGAGCACCTGTGGCTGCCCCTGGATCCCCGGAAATGTCCAAGGCCAGGCTGGACAGGCTTTGGAGCACCCTGGGACAGTGGAAGTTGTCCCTGCCCATGGCAGAGGTGGAATTATGTGACCCTTAAGGTCCTTCCAACCCAAACCATTCAGGATTCTGTCACTATACCTCACAAAAAGCAATTTAGGTTGGGGAAAACCCAATAAAAGCTCCCTGTACCTGTCAGGACTTCAGTGAAAGTTCTGGGACCTGAAAACTCCCCAGGAGGAACCTGGAGGAGGTACCAGATGTGCCAGTTTGGCAAAGCCCTCCCTGCTCCACAAAGCCTTCTGATTCAAGAAGGTTTCACCAGGTCCCTGCCCTCAGCTCCCCTCCCTGCCCTCCTCATCCCATCTCCTGGGGCTGGAATGCAGGAGCACCCAGCGGGACAGAGGTGAACACCCCTCCCTTCATCCCCAAGGGCTGCTCTGAATTCCCCCAGACACAGCTTTGGCTCCTCCACTGCATCCCTGTGGGTTTTGAACTCCCCAGGGGAACTCAGCCTGCCTCCAGTCCTGTTTTTGTTGTGTTTCCAGTGGTTCTGGTCAAGGGGGTCATGGAGAACATCCAGCTCTGAGCAGACCCTCCTGGAGCAGCTCCACCCCAGTGCCACATTATCTGGTGCCTCCTCTCTTGATTTTAATTCCTCACCCCATTTCCTTTATGGCTTTTGAACACCGTAACAAAACCTTTAAGGTTTCATTACCCATAATTTCGGTATTTGATACCAAATAACTTCATTTCAATGCAATCTGAAGTGTTCTCAGCACCACATTATTTGTATTTCCACCCAATCAGAAGAACAAAGCAAACAGTTTTATTTTTCTGTGACACCCACTGCCTGCTACAGGGTAATTCCAGGCACTGAAAGCTCCAAATGGATGAAACACCACTTCCTTAAGCACCAACTGTGCTTAAAATTTCTAGTTAGGCCAAAAATCTCATTTATTTCCCACTCAGGGACCTTTATAGAGAGATGGGAAAGGCCATGGCCTGAAGGGAACCCTCCTCCCACCCTCACTGGTGAACAGAAACATCACAAAGGAATTGTTCCATTTGATTCCTATAAAAGATCCTTTAACTTTGTTGTAGCATCTGCATGAAGCCTTTGACTTCTGGCTCAGAATTTCCCAGCTCTGCATTTTGTATTTTTTCTTAATTCTGCACTTTCAGAAGCTGAGAGGAATTCCCTGTTTGTTCTCCCTGAGTCTGTATTTTCTTTTCTTTCAATTCACTGAATAATGGTTGTATAAAAAGAAGAAAAGAGTGGTTGAGAAGGATCAGAATTGGGATTTTCGAGCTCCCTCCCCGCCCATTGCCTGAGCATCGCATGGGGCAACAATTTAATTTGGAGCAAGACCAACAAACAACATTCAGACCACTGAGAATTGTCAACTCCAGGCAGAGCAGATCAACCAAGTGGGATTTTGGAAATCCCATCTTCAATATCTGCATCAGGATGCTTTGGCATCTTCTGGAGGTGTGGAGAACATTTAATTAAAGCTGATTCACCTCGGAGCTCCCAGATGTGGAAGACAGTTGATTGAGGCTAAAATTATTAATTAAAGGCCCCCTGTCCAGACAGCTTTCAACAACTTGCCCTCAGAAGAGGAAAACAAAAAGTTGCAAGGAGGCATTTTTATACTGAATTTCCTGGGCAACCTAGGGGACTGGCAGGTTCCAGAGCTCCCTGCAGCTTTGGTCCCACTGGATGTGAATCTGAATCTGGATCTGAATCTGGATGTGAACCTGGATCTGAATCTGATCTGGATCTGAATTGAAATCTGGATCTGAATTGGGTTCTAAATCTGAATCTGAATCTGGATGTGAATCTCGATCTGAATCTGGATCTGGATCTGAATCAGGATCTAAATCAGGATCTAAATCTGAATCTGGATCTAAGTCTGAATCTGGATCTAAATCTAAACATGGATATAAATTTGGATATAAATGTGGATCTGGATCTCAACCTAGATCTAAATCTGGATCGGAATCTGCATCTGGTTTGGAATCTGCATCTAAATCTGAATCTGGATTTGGATCTAAATCTGGATTTGGATCGGAATCTGGATCTGAATGTGGACACCAGAGCCCCTGCACCCCAGTGCCCCAGCTCCTCAGCCTCTGCCAGGTCCAGAGCAGCAGCACATCCCTGGCTCAGACTCCACAGGTCCAGAGCAGTTTCTTGTTTAAAACACTGAACCCTCATGTTTGCAAAGCACAGAGCCTTTGGGACAGAGCCACCAGAGCCACAGTGATAATGAAAACTCAGGAAAAAAAGGGACAAATGATGAAGATTAAACTTCCCAACTGCTGCTGAATGTTTAACAGAAGTTTCTGACCCCCAAACCAATATGAAGGGATTTTTAATGACAGACTGGAGTAAACTGAAATGACAGGAGTGGGAATGAACTGCTGCTCAATAGGAAGTGACAGTGAGAACACCCAAGGGTTGCTGCTTTACTCACTTACTGTGATTAACAATGTTGTCCACAAAGATTGAAATTTAATTAACATTTTAAATTGTGCTTTGACATTTTTAGCTCTTCCTATAAAAGCACTTGTGCAGCTGTGTGGTTAAAACAGAGCTTTAACTGTTTGAACCCCTCACCCACTGGAGGCTGATTGTGTTTGACTCCTGACAACAAAACCACTGAAATCCAGATGTAAGCAAAGTTCCAAGAACTGCTCCGAGCTCCTGGAGTGATTTGGTGCCTGGGATCAGAGCCCTCCCTCTCAAACAGGATTAAAACCCTCACAAAATGTTCCATTAACTTTGGTAAAAGAGTTTTGCTCAAATGGGATCTTGGAGCAGAGGATTACAGTAAGCTTGACCCGGGTGAGTTGATAACACACTATCTTTGGGTGAAAAAAATAAGAAATTCAAGCTTCTGCAAGAACTCTTTGTTCACTGCTCCCACTGAATTTCCAAAGTGAGCTTCCCCATTAAAGCAGGAGGACCAGAGAAGATGGAATGGGACAGAATAATTTCCTTTCCTTGTCAAAGGGCAGGGCCTGCAGGAGGAAACTCAGAATTATGAGTTGTTGTTGTTGTTGTTGTTATTATTATCATCATTATTATTATAATCATTATTGAATTTGAATTATGTGTTAATGAGTTAAATAACTGATGAGTTAAATAACTCAGAATTATTATTAATAATGATGGTAATAATGATAATAATGATAATATGAAATACTAATACTAATACTATTGTTATTTGACTTTGGGGTGCTGAATTCAGAGTTCCTTGAACATTCTCCAGTCTCCCAAGAGTTTACCCTCTTTTCCAGGTCATTCCTTGGCTTTTTCACAGGTTTGATCCAAAGACAATCAGTATTTCTTTTTGAGTATTAAAAAATAGGACAGAAGGACTCTGGAAAAGAAGGAAATACAATTTTCTGAGGACAGAATTACGATTCTGTTAAATCAGTAAAAGAAAATATATAACTCCTGTATAAAATATGTGGGAAAATGGGGAAAGAAGGAAAATTTTTTTTGAGTTCTGGTAGGAAATCCATGTCCCTGTGAATTCTCCCACATGCACCAGAGAACAGATCTCATCTTTCGAGTGGGAACACAATGGATTTAATAAAATTCACTCTGCTGGGCAAAGAAATGTAAATGTCTGGAATTATATAAACACTGCAGCAGGGCAATGTGGACATGGCCAGCCGAGCCAGGCTGTAGTAAATAACTCTCCCGTGTTCCACGGAATATTTAACAGCTTCATTTAGAAAGCAGAGCTCTTTCACCTTTTCTGTGTGCACCAGGTGTCAGGACACAATCACATATCAATCCATTCAAATCAACCCCAAACCAGAGCCTCTTATAGAAAAACACAATGCAATTAGAAGGAAATGGTCAGCTCAATATTGGCCCAGTAATGAGAACTGCCTCGATGAAATGACTATATTCATTTAATTAAAAAGCCCATTATGGACCCCGTTCCAAGTGCTGCTCACTGAACTCTTTCATATCAATCTCATTTGTGTTTGCAGCATGTTTGGGGCATTATGTTGATTTGTGCAAGCAGGTTCTGGAGAACAAAGTCTTGGGGAGAATGCACTTGGCCCCTCATGAAAGAGTTTTACAAGAGACAAATATACATCTAGATGAACATGAGCACTAATGGTTATTTTCTAAACTACCTGCAGCTCGGGTTCAGGAGTAGGAGGGATGTAGTAATTCCCAACCCGGAGTACAGCTCAACTCCACGTGCAGCAGTTGCTGAATCACCACAAATTCCACTCAGGTGCTTTGAGAAGCATCGATGCCACCCTGGAGGAAGGAGGAACCTGGAAGGGGGAGCGGGAGCTGCAAACCCCTCCAGCAGCCCCTGCCTGGCAGAAAATCCACAGAAAAGCTGCATTTCCACCCCCTCACACACACAGAAATCAGGGGAAGTGCAGCAGGGCAGAATTAAGGATGGATACAACAGGAAAGGACATTTCCCAGCAGCTGCATGCACAGATTTTGGCCTTCACTGAACAAACAGGAGCTGAAGCTGAAAGATGCTGAAGAACATCGACCACTGCTGTGTGAAAAGTTGAGGGAAAGCACTGCAGTGTTTTTTAGAGCAAGTGAAAAGGCTCGTAATCAGCCAGATGCACAACTTCTGCTTTGACAAGGCACTGCAGGGATAAGCACTTGGATTTTTATCCCCTTTACCTCAGGGGCTTAAATACCACGGAGCAAAAGCACCTTCAATGTGCAGAATCACTGTTTGGACAGACAAATTCCAAACAGGCAACCCCAGCACAGGCAGAGCTGCAAAATATTTGCATGTTCAGCTCAACACCATCCCCAGGCTGACCCGGCTGTGAGAAATCCGCTGCGAACTGGGAAATTATTTGGAATCTGGAAGATTATAACATAAATCTTTGCTTATCACAGGCACAGCCCTGTGTGCTGGGTGATAACTATCCAATATCCTTCCCCACCAGGCCCCTGGTACCACCAGTTGAGCAGGAGTGGCAAAGCAGGAAGAAAATCTGATTTGCACATCTGATTTCTGCAACTTTTCAGGGTTTTCAGGGCAAATATTGCCTGTGCAATCTAGATAGGCTAGGAATCTGCATTTGGAGAATATCTCAAAAGAACACAGAATTGGGATGTCCTACAGGTTAAAGGGGGGCACAATCCCAGGGCTGAGGGGCTCAATTCAATGCTAGGGTTGAAATATTCAGTTCCAGGGCTGAAATCCTCAATTCCAGGGCTGAAATCCTCGATTCCAGGGCTGAAATACTAAATTCTAGGGTTGAAATCCTCAATTCCAGACTGAGGGGCTCAATTTCAGAGTTTAGGGCCTCATTCCAGAGCTGATGGCCTCAATTCCAGGGCTGTGTGTCCTAATCCCAGGCTGAGGGGCTCAATCTCAGGGCAGAAATATTAAATTCCAGGGCTGAGGGGCTCAATTTCAGAGCTCAGGGGCTCAGTTGCAGGGATGAAATCCTCAATTTCGGGGCAGAAATCCTCAGTTCCAGGGCGGAAATGCTCAATTCTGCAGCTGAAATCTCTCTTCCAGGGCTAAGTGTCTCAGTTGCAGGGCTGAGTATCTCAGTTCCAGGGCTGAACCCTGCTGTTAACATGGAGCTGAAGGTCCAGCCGTGCCAACACTTGAATTATTTATGTGATTGCCGATGTTAAGACCCAGCATTTCCAAGAGAGGCCTCGTGCCCCGGCCTTTGGCACCGGCAGCTGCTGCTAATGAGGGCGTGTGATGGCAGTGACCTCCATCCCTGCTCCAGCTCCCTGGGAGCAGGCTGGGCACTGGGAACCACAGGCTGCCTGCTTCCAGCCTCCTGGAATTCACAGAGCTCTGTTCTTCCAGCCTCCTGGAATTCACAGAGCTCTGTTCTTCCAGCCTCCTGGAATTCACAGGGCTCTGTTCTTCCAGCCTCCTGGAATTCACAGAGCTCTGTGCTTCCAGCCTCTTGGAATTCCCAGAGCTCTGCCCGTGCTTCCACCCTCTGGAATTCAGAGCCCTGTCCATGTTTCCACCCTCTGGAATTCCCAGATCCCTGGCACACACACAGAAGAGGCCATTTGGGGCACGAGGCTCAGCTTTAGAGCAGATCCTGGCTCATTTTTCATGGAGATTTGCTTTGAGCTGTTCCAGCACCAGGCAGTGCTCAACCCCGAGCAGCACACACCCAATTTTGCATGTCTGAACACCAAAAACCCACTGGGGATGGCAGACAGACGCTGTCAGACGAGCCCAAAATCTCAATTTGGTGCAGAGTGACTTGGTTCTGACCTGCTGCTCTCCAGGAGGTTCAAAGCCTGGGATTCAAAAACTCCATCAGGAGTTTTGACACGATGCTTATCACTCAAAATGAGCGTGTGTCAATAGTTTTGACAGAAAAGCAATTATCTGCATTATATAAACCATGGAATTTCATGACTATTCCTCAGCATATCATTAAAACACATTGACATTTCCATATAAGTCATCTTGGATGTTGCTGTGACTCTCCATTACACTGCTACTCATCCTAAAAGGGGGTGTGGAGCAAGGGAAGGCTCTGAGCTGCTGGGTTCAACTCATGGGCAATTCCTTCCCTGCACAGCTGCTGGAAAATTCTGGGAAAATCTGCTTCTGCAATAATGGAGTGTGCCCTTTTCCCTCTGGATTGAGGAGGTGGTAGAAGAGAAGAGTGGGGGGAGCAGGGGGTAAGGAACAGGAGCCCTCTGGGTGTGAGGTGGCTCTGGAATCACAGAGCCATGGAATGCTTTGGCTGGGGAGGGGTCTTAAACCCATCCAGTGCCACCCTGCCAGGGGCAGGGACACTTCCCACGGTCCCAGGCTGCTCGAAAGGGTTGGAACTGGCTGCTCTTGGAGGTCCCTTCCCAGGCAAACCATTCCCATGATTTTCTGATTCCCAAACTTCCCTCCTGCCTGGGAAATGTTGGTTGCTCCTGCTGGGAGCAGCTCCACAGCAGTGGCAATTATCCTGCAGGATCTGTCACCTTAATCAACCCCAGAACAGGACAATTTATTCTCAATGCAACATTAATTTCAGACAGGCTAAAGTGAAACCTTTTAGTGGCTTAATGCAAAAAAGGGGGAGAAAATGCAGATATCCCACTAAGCACCAGTAGTTAAGGATAAAAGGGAAAATAACAGCTATCATGGGATGGAATTCATCCCACCTGTAGGAGAATTACAGACAATGCATAGTCAGGAAAAATTAAAAAAAAACCCAACCAAACAACAACCAAAACCAAACAAGCAGGGTTTGCCTTATCCATGGAATTAAATTCAGATCTATAAATAACAACGTGTACCCCTGGGGGATAGTTCTGGGTCCATAAATGCATTAAATACCTGGGCAGGTGCATTTTAAATCCCTGAGGCTCCTTTGAAGCCACCTGTAACTCAAATAAAAGTTGCAACAGCAAGACTGGATGCAAGGTTTTTTTTTAAAAAAGATAACCCCATTCTGTTTTGACACTTTCAGCAGGACATGTCTTCAGCTCAGGAGTTTCAGAATGGGTTTTTGGGGATGGAGTATTTTGGTTTTGCCTTGTGGGTTTCTCTGGAGGCTGAGCTGTCAGAACTTACAAACAAGCACTGTGCAAACAACCGGAGCATCCATGGAGCAGTGCACTGGAAACTTGGATTTATTCACTGCCACACTCATACAACCACTCTCTCTTATTTTACCCATGGATCAAACAATGGGGGATTTGTTACTTTGTTTCTAACTATTCTTTCAAACATTCTTTAGACTCCCAGGTAGCTTTTAATGGAATTCCAGAAGTTCACAGCATTTGGGGTTTCATTCCATGACCTCTTCTCAAACTTGAGGTTGGTACTTCCTAAAGGACTCCTGATTCCCGTCCTTTGTGAAGGGACTCGGTGAGATTTTCTTCCCTCACTGAGCTCTGTTGGCAAACTCATTTCTGCTGCTCCACAATCAGAGATTTTGGCTTCCCTTTCCAAATGCAAATATCCCAGCGCATGCATTTTGTAAAAGCCATAATGGGAATTTATTTACACTCCAAACCATCTGACCAGTTCTTGTCACCAGAATTCAAATACCAGATGGAAAACACTCCACCACTTCCCAAAGATCCCACTTCTTTCATATTTTCTTCCCAGAATGCCTCCACAGTGAGTTAAACATGTGGCAACCATCTCTAGCTAGCAGAGGCCTGGCTGTGGCTGCCACCTCTGTCACTGCACGGGCATGGACCAGCTCTGCTCCCTCTGGAATGGGAGCTGAGGTGGAGCTGCAGGGGAGAGGTTTTTATCCAGGGGGTGAGGTGGGATCAGGCAGCACGTGCTGAGAGCCCTGGAGGTGCCACCTTGTCCCCAGGGCAGACAGTCCAGGGCAGGGAGGTTCTTCCAGGCGTTTCCAGGAGCTGCTCTGCTCTCGGCTCTCTCCCTGACACAAAAAAGGCTGAAAGAACAATGTAATTATGCTCATGAATCAGCAGCACTTGGTTATGACAATGTGAGGGGCTAATGAAAGCAGCTCCTTTCTGTGTCACTGCAGAGTTACAGCGGGTTTGGAGTTTGGGAGAGCGCGGCTGAGATGTTTTAAAGATTCTGCTCTCCTTTCCTTCCAAGCACCCAGCAGATAACACCGACAGCTTTCCACTCACAGCAGAAATGAAAAGGCTGGCATTGAATTAACACACTGCGAGGCTCGCTATTGTTTTGTTCAAAGATGCTTTTGAAAAAATCCTCCTGGAACTCTGAATTTTTGGCACAAACATTGCCTGGGCTAAAGGAGGAGCTGCCCCAAAGCCTCCCGTGGGCATCTGTCACCGAGACTCCCACTCTGAAATGTTCCATCCTTCAAACCTTGCAGGATTTCACCCTTATGGAAGGAAATGTCTGTATTCTCTAACTTCCCTGGATTTTGTTTGTTCTGCCAGCTGAGGGGCTGGCAGGCAGCAGTGGTGTAAATCTCACACCAGGGCAGGTGAGCACAGAGCTGGCTCGATTGTTCCCCCTGCAAACTGTGACATCCACAGGAGCTGGGCTGGAGAAATTCAGGAACAATTGAGGAAAACAATTTCACCCCTCCTGTGCAGATGAAAGCGAGCTCTGTTTCTTTACATAAATAACATTGTGCTGGATTCTACCATCAGATTTGCATCACAATTTCAGTAAGAGCTGCCACGCAGACGTTAAGAGTTCTCTTTGCTAATACTGGTTCTTAATTTGTCATTTCTGAGCTCAGTTGAGGTTATTCTCCCCCTCACCCTCGATTCCTGGAGCTTAATGCCAGCAGTAACTTTTTCATCCACTTAAGTGATGACATGTTTATTATAAACAGAAATTAATCCCCAACAAAAATCAGGAGTCGGTGAAGAGTTAAATCAGAAATCGCCAGCTCCTGGGAACAACACACACTGTTTTTTTCCTGAGCTTCCCCAAAAATAAAGCACAAAGCAGGGCTGAAACTGAACCAAGCCTAAGCCTAAATAAATCAACCTGTTGTTAAGAAGATCCAGACAAGGTCCAGGAGCACAGCCTGTTAATAAATCCATCCCTGACCACACAAAAGGTGTTGTTGAAGCCCATCATTTTATGATGCTCCAGAATAGAAATGTTTTTCTTTAACAACGCCAACAGATTCCACCCTCGACCCATGATCCTGCCAATAAACAGCTCATTATCAGCCTTGTCCTTATGGCTCATTAATTTTTTTTTAAAAAGGGGGGGAAGGACAGAGGATTCCACAGGAGAAGCCAGCCCAAGGTGCACTCAGGCGATGCTGTCCCTGTGCCAGGGCTCCCAGGTGGCCAGGAGGAGTCCCCAGGGCTGGCATTTGTCACCCGCTGGGAGCCACTGGATTTTGTGTGGTGCTCCCCAGATCTCCACTGTTGCAGTGTCTCTTTATAAATCTGGGAGAAAAATGCATTTTCCTGAGCTGCAGCTATGGCAACGAGCAGCTCGATATTGAGCTGGGTTGCAGGGGGTGATAGCCAAAGGATTTGGGGTTTTTTATTTTTTGTTGACTTGTGAAATAATTTATTGGAAAATCCGGGACAATTAGAACTGCTGGCCACGTATTTATTCAGTATGGATGGGTTTCATATTCTGCGATGTTGTCTGGTAAAAACAAATTTTTTTAGCTTTGTTTCTCAGAGCTTCTGTTTTATTGAAAAAGAAAAAATGGAAATAAGGACCCAAACTGACTCACCCCAAACTTCAACTTCTGAACTTCTGTTCAGCAAGATATCTGAAAATCTGTGATTTCACAATTGGCCCTAAAGTTTCAAACTCTACAGAAATGAGACACCTGATTCCATAATGTTTGGAATTTGGGGCTGTCTATAATTCTCTATTCTTTTGACATCCTTTTTGACACCCTTGTGTGTCAGCTGCTCCTGAATTACAGCAAAAAGGGGGATAAAAATTTAGGCCTTAAACCTGTGCCTTTAATAAATACAGCTCTGAAAATGGCTATTTTGGGATTAAGTATTTGAAATATCCAACTGCTGGCACCAATGTTTCAATTAACCACATCCTTGGTATCGCCTGCTCACATATTCTTAGGGTGTTGTCATCTGAATTTATCACTTTATGGGGAAACCAGTCATTTTTGTGCTACTTTAAGAGACAAATTAAAACAGCTCCGCAAATCGGGAGTAGGTGTTTTTTGGCCAAGGAGGGACAATTGATGTTTGTGGCTAAAATCAAATCAATCCATGCCTCAATGTGTTTTTGTTTTGGTTCTGTTTTTTAAACTAGGAAAACAAGCACTGCTTTTGTTGTGAAGTACTTTGAGATTCACCAGGAAAAGGTGGATATTATTGGCAATATCCAGCTGGTTCCTGAATCCCTGTGTGCGTCTCCTGCAGGTCCAGGGAGCCATAAAATAATTGAGGAACCATCTGCACACAAATGACCAAATAAAGAACTCCGAATCCTTGAATTTCCTTTGATTTCCTCCCAACACTCCTGCAAAAAGTGCAACCTTTCCCTCCTGGTGTCAGGCTCTTCCTCTCCCCCAGCCTGTGTTTGCCCTCAGAGTTGTTGCCTCAGCTGCTGGCAGCGTGGTTATCAAAGGAGCAGCTCGTCTAAATTATTAAGGAAACAGCACAATTGATGTTTCTCTAATTCACAGAATTCCCCATCTGAGCCTTGAAATCAATTATGGAAAACATCAGGCTCTCTGTCTGCCTTTGGAGCAATTTCAAGATCCACTGTTTTATCCTCATTTGTTCCAACGTTTTAATTGGCCATTGACTTTGATGAAGCTCTTGAGCACGGAGGCTCTGTCTTGCAGGGGATTCTACCCCTTCCCATCACTTCTTGCAGCTGAGTTGGTTATTTCCAATGTGTCTTCTGTGATTTCCCTCCCATAAATCCCTTTTCCCCCTTTTATTCTCAGATTTGGGACTGTTCTTCCTCAGGTTTCTTTTCCTGCTCACAAAGTCCTCACTCCGTGTTGGAAGCACAACCAAATTAGGAAGTTCTCAACTGCTGGGCACAAGGTTGTTGAATTTTGGGCAGGAGCCCTCATTCCTTTCACCAAATTACCACAGTCATTGAGATTCTCTGCAGAATTATCACTTCTTTGAAATTAGGGGTGTCTGAAATGAATTTGGTATCTTAAACGCAGAGCACCCAGAGTGCCAGCCCACCTCTGAGACCTCCATGCCCTTGCTCCACCTGGATGGCAGAATAAAAGGAGGCTGGGCTGAAAACCAGGCTCCAAAACTCTGGGATCACCTGGGAAGGTTTTGGGTTCAGCCCCAGGATGGACAAAAATGACATTTTTATGCCATAAGGAGGGTGTGTTTTAAAAGCATCCCACCCTACAAAGGTCCAAATGGTGCTGAATGTTCCTGATTTCACTGTTCCCATGTCAAGCTGGAGGGGGGAGAATCCACCAGGGATCAGGCAGGAACAGGCCCTGTGTTTGACTATTAATCCTGATAGAGAGGATGGGTAAATACTGAATTCTGACAACACCAAGCAGGGCCTTTCCTGACTTTTCCCTGGGATCCCTAATGACAGCAGATCACCTCTGTCCATCTCCCCAGCCCCATCCAACCCCTCCTTCCATTCCTCTGCCTGGAAAGCTGTGGATTAGAGCAATGAGCAGTGAAAGCAATGCCCTTTTCTAGTAGAGAAAACAACCCAGCTGAACCTCCTGAACCCTGACAGGACCCTCGGGCTTTCACCACTTGCCCTGCAAAACGTTTCCTTTCGCCTGGATGAGCATCACGAGTCCCAGAAGGGGCCTGAGTCCAGCATCTGCCTGACCTGGCTGCCTCACTCTGCCAGGTATTTAAGCATGAACTTCAAACTGAACCCTGGGGGATGTTTGTGCGTGGTGAGGAACTCACTCAGTGACCAGCACTCTGCCCACACCAGGATTCTCCATTCCAAACAAATTAAATCTATTAGACTTCAGTGGGGTGACTGAATTTCACCAAAGAGCAGAGGAGAGGAGGGAAGGGCAGGTTTGGAGGGTTTGTTGGGTCTGCAGGTGTGGAAAAGGTGAGGCTAGAGCTCAAAACTGGGCTTGTGTGGTGCTGACAGAGCCGGAGTTTGGGATGGATATTGTTTAACTTCCCTAAAAACCAGTCCTAGTGCTGGCTGCTGCTGGGAATAAATTCTGGCCACTGGGATCAGGGCAGGTTTAAAGTCATTATCACTCGGGCAGAAAGTCCATTATCCATTCAGCCTTTTGGGCCTCCTCTTCTTTTTTCCTTTCTTTTCCCCTTCCCTGCACATCAGCTGACGATATTGACTCATCCTCCTGCAAAAATAAACATTCTTGGATGTTGAAAGAATATTTGAAATCAATTCTTGACTCACTGCAGAAATCCAGGTCCTTGGGCTCATTTGGCTCCTTCCTGAGGTGGAAGGCAGAACTCTCGTTAGAGACAAATTGCTCCCATAAATAAAACAAATCCCTGAGACCCTGCAAGGTCCCACAGAGGGATTTTCCTTGGGAATGGTCAGAGCACTGGACAAGAAAAGCCAATATTTGGTTATTTTGTCAGGATTTCGCACAGCAGCTTCCTGAAAAAGCAGGGAGAAATTGCAGTGACACAGGCAGAAACAGGGAATGGGTTTATCTGAGGAGAAAGGGGGGTGTGAAATACAAATCCTGAGCTGCTCCTCAACCCTTACACCTGTTTGGAGACCCGGAATTACACGGCTGAGATGTCCAGCTTTGTGCTGCAGTCTACAGAGGGGTTTGGAAAATCGGGGAGAATTCAGCAAGACAGCCAGAAATGAGTGGTAGGCTTGGAAAAAAACCTCCTTCAGCACGAGATTCTAAATCCTCAGTCTATTTATGCCACTGCAAAAGAGTGAGCAGCTTATCCTGTGTACATAACTCCTGAGGAAGCAAATAGTAGCAAAGAGAGTTTAAAAATCCAAATTTAAAAAAAGTTTCAAGTATCCGAAGGAACAGCAGCCAGGCATGAAATGCCAGAGTGGCAAAAAGGAGGAGTCAGCATTAATTCCATTATTTATGCAGAGAAGATTTTCTGTGCTGAAGGAAGGGGAGGCACCTTTGTTTTCTGGGTGCCCCAATCAAGCCAGAATGGCTTAATTAATTAAATTAATTAATTTGTCACAAGTGAGGGAAAGCTGGCACCCCCTTCAAGCAGGTTTTCCTATCCCAGCAGGTGTTTTAAAACTTTTAATGGCTCTCTGTCCACTGCAGCCTGGTGGAGTGTCACCCCAGGGGAATGGGAACCTATTTTCTGTCTCATTTGCAGGAATGCACACCCAGGAGGTGTTTTCTTCTGCCAGAACCCATCAGCCCCACCTGAACACCCAGCATTTGCTTTCTGCCCGCTCCAAGCAGCACATGAGGATGTTTCTCAGCATGGCCTGGCCTCATTAAGCTGCCTGATTCTGGGGGGGAAAAGCAAACCCGACAGGAATTTGTGTGTTCTGTGTACAAAACACGTGGGCTGGGTAAGGGGATGCATGAGCAAATGGCAGCAAATAATAACCAAACAGAAAAATTACAAAGCCATTCCCACCTGTACAAGTTTGCAAAGCGAGTGTTGTGTCCCAATTATTCCAAGGAAATAGGAATACTGCAAAAATTATCAGAGCTTTGCCCTCCTGGTTATTAACATGCCTTGCTAAAATGTGAGCAGGATCATGTTAAAACTATTACATTAATATTCCCCAGAGATTCGGGCTATAATTTTAGCTTCTCTTTCTCACTCTCCCTCGTTGTGCCCTGTGAGTCAACATCGGAGGATGGCTGGCAATCAGCTCCTACAATTATCCCTCTCCCTGGATTGGAATTGTTAACCGTGCCTTCCACTAATAGAACTGCAAATGAAAAGGATCCTTTTCACTGGAATTTACTGGCTGATGGCTCTGCTGGTGCCTCTGGAGCTCCAGGCAGAGCAGAGGGCAAAGAGGACAAGCTGGATTTTCCTCTGCTCCTCTGAGGATGGGAAGGGAGGAGAGAAAAGAGCAAAGGGCCACACGTGATGGACGGGGAACCAGAGGGAGATCCAAATGGGACACAGAGGTTCTCCAGGCTGGGAAATTCTTGGAATTCACACAATGGCTCTGGTTGGCAGGGATGGGAGGGGAGGGGAGGGGAGG